>NC_143153.1:6917822-7217822 GCF_041381405.1 Jatropha curcas | reverse complement strand
TTATTGATAGATAAATTTTCATGATACGTAATATGGTTCTAGATGTATCTCGTTCTCATCTATTATATAAAAAATCACATTTAAAAATTGGAAAACATGGAAGTCTATGCATCACGTGACCGAACTATATGATAGACGTTATTCTCTCATTTTATCTTCATACATTTTCTTTTCACGGGTGTGATTGTTGTTACTTGTATCCAACTTTGTATGAACTTACATTCATCTTAACATACATTCGCATCTTTGCAACTTTTATGTGATGGACATGCTGGATATTTGATTTCTAGCATTCCTCCCATGTAACAAGATTTAAATAAATTTTGTTCTTCAAAACTTATTCTGAATACAAAAGTTAGATTATAAAATTGTCCAAATTGAATAATGGATGCATGATAAAATAAGTTTCTACTATTTATGTGGATCTAATTTGCTAAATGGTTGGTTAACCATGCTGTAGTGGTGGTAATGCTATTTTCTTTTGACAGTTGCTATCATAATCAATCATTGTACACATTCTCTTTCATCAAAGTAGGGTCAAAATGCATCTTCAACAATAAATAATCTTCCTGTGGATAGTGGAACTTTTAGATTTAAGTTTATCGATCTTCTATTATATTTAGGGGTTATTTGGTATGGTTTCTGTTTCTAATTTTTTTTTAATTACAGTAAAATTATTTTTTTAATCTTTTAAGAAAAATAAAATGATTTTTTTCCACAGTGATGACAAAAAATATTGTTGTTTCAATAAAAATTTATATTTTCATTAATTTAGTTTATAGATAAAATCGTAGACTTAGACAAGTTAATCTTTTATCATTTGGTTTTTGAACACCTAACAACGGAGTCAAATCCTAAAAAAAAAAAAAAAAGAAGAAGAAAAGATAGGATGTCTTTTTCTTGCTCAACTGGGTGTGGAAAATTTTGTATTAGGTGTCGGCAAGGCAAATAAACAGGAATTCAACTGGGCCCATCATCCAAAATCAAGTACTGAGAGAAAAATTTGTTTCCTTCTCTCGTTTGAACAGAATCATGGAAGGGAGGTCCATTAATGAAGTTATCTAGTTATGTTTGAAAACAACTTGGGAATAAACTAATCCACTTTGAAAACAAGCTACCGAAATGTTATATTTCACAGAAACATCAATCTTTTCTATCAAAAGTTACATTTTGTTTTTTTTTTTTCATGAAAGACACCAGATTTCCTGGCAGGTATAAAGGCATACGTCAATAACATTGAACAATCACATGCTAAACTCCATTAAACCTTAGTTTCAAACTAATTGAATAACTTATATTTTACTATACCAAAGCGTTTCCTCAACTCCACAACTATAGCATGATGCAACAATATTTTCTGTTCCCTCCTTCCATACAGACAAGTGAATTTCAGCATCAACAATGAAGAACTGCAACTCCAACAGAGTAGAGCAACATGGGGTCCAATTCGGATCACAAATGGATATATAGATTATGCTTCTGTGTAACCTGATCACATGGACAGCTCCTTCTGCCTAAGAACTTGGTTCTTGGTGTTTTAACTCTTCTGATGAACTGCAATTTGGTGGATATCCATCTCCTTCAACATTATCGATCGACCACATGAATCACATGGGGCTGTTCTAGACCCACAAATACTTTCATGCTCGGACAATCCTCTTAATCGGTCCCTTGCATCCATAGCTGAACTCCCAGCTTGAACCATGTCACCACAAAACCGGCACGTGATGAGGCGCAGGGGACAAGCTGAAGTTTGGTGTTGTACCTGCCACAGACAAACAAGCAAATATATATAATTTTGTTCCCTAACTGATTAAAATGGCTAGTGATGTTCATCAAATTGCATAAATACACAAATTATAAGATTTTCTTTATTTTTTTCTTTTAATTCTCAATTATTTTTGGAAAACTTTTAAGCAAACTCCTCTTTTAAGATGCCATATAAAATCCTCACTTGGAGGAAGAGGGAATCCCCAACCCTGACAAAATTTTTCATCATTTGTGACTTCAAATGGTCAAATATCAATCAATTTCAGACTTTCTACCTTCATAATCCATAGTAAACCCTAAATATCATCTGAAGAAATGGTCAATGGTTATATCTCAGAAAATCAATTGGGCAAACATTTGCATTATTGCAATGTTCAATCAAATGGGCCAGAAGCATCCAAGGATTTTAGGTGGCATAATGCACGAATAAAGTATCAATAGCAATGCAGTAACAGTCATTTAAACATTAAATAAGAAGAACAAGGGTTTCACTTGCTTACCATCTGTTCTTTCTCAAGGACTACACCGCAAGGGCACTGAAGGGGTTCATGAAAAACTTTCATGTGCTTCTCCATTTCTCCCCTTTGAAAACCTTGCCCACATTTCTCACAGTGCACATGGTTCTGGGCCTCCTCAATCCGCAGAACAATTTCACAACCAACGTGCTGACAAACGATATTATGTCTACTACAATATGCTTCGTGCAGTGCTATACTTCTAGTGGGTATAAAATGCTTGCAATTCCGACACTCCACAGTATCAATTTCTATAGATGATGAAGATCCAGCTTGCTGACCCATCTTAATATTATTATTATCTTGAACACTCACCAAAACCTTGTACTTTGTGGTTCCCTTGAAACCATATACCCCAATGCTGTAAGTACCCACCCCCAAGTTCTTATCCTTAGAACTAAGGATCAAAACCTTTGAACCCACATCATGAGAAGACCATTCGTGTTGATGTCGGGTTGGAAATATGAGAGGATGCTTGGATATGTAAAGATCAGTATCACCACTACCAGTTTCTGCATCTATTTTTACTTCAACTCTGACATCAGCAGAAGCAATTTTTTCCCAAGTATCATTGTCAATAGAAAACTTGTAATAATTATACATCCCTTCTTCAACAATTCCAGATTCTGACATTCCCAAGTTTAGTGGCTTCAGTACATGTTGATTTGTGCTCTCTGAAGCTGAATCTGGACCAACTATATCAACCTCAACATCTGTTTCCAAGACAGACACACTAGAGGAAGGTTTTAACTCTAGAACTCTTAACTTGTATGTTAATATCCCATGGTTGACAGTGATCACCTCACCCTGAGAAAGGGTGGCATGCTGCCGAAGGGTAGTTTCAAGGACAGCTTTGTGATTGGGGATGTCTGAAAAGCCAACAACCTCAGGTTGAAGCTTTGCATAAGTTCCTTTAGGCAGCCAGACATAACGGAGTTCAATCAGAGGAGACTTTGGAGCTTCTACAGGAAACAGGTTACTCCATACATGGGGAGGAAGCCCAACAAAACCTTCCTCTGCAGTGAACTCGAGAACACCCGAGTGTGTTGTCTGCTGCTTTGAGTCTGCAATCTTCATGTTGGAAGGACCTTCTTGATGAATCACTGATAATTGGAAATATATTGGCCCTTTGTCAAAAGCACCTTTATCAGACAATTCTGTGAAACAGGAAGGTGGCAATCTAATCTTGTCTCCATTACCCTGGAAAGATACAGCTTCCAAGATACGAGAAAACATTATTCCTCTCCCAGCAAGCAAATTGTCTTGCATTTGCTCATCAGCCTGCAAAGAAAACCAAATTATATTAGGAAACATGAAGCATGAAGATCTCTTTGCGCACCTTATAATTATAGGCACAAAACATTTTATTTGAAGGTAGTCTAAGTTACATGTATTTGCAGTGTCAAAAAAAACCGAAACAGACCACCAGGTTGGAATTAAATTAGGCATCAGTTTGATTTTTAACTTAATTTTCATTTTCCCTTTTTCTAATGTACAAATTAGTAATGTAGAGTTCTATTTTAGTATTGTTTTGTCAAATTTTTTACCAAGGAAACATACGAAATTGTTAACTTATTTGGTTTTATAAGATATTTGGCATAGGAGAAGCATCTAACAAAGACACTAAAGATACATAACGAAGAGTCTGATTCAAGAATCTTTCACTACAGGCAATAATATAATGTCAGTAACTCACAGGGTTATATACATAAATATACAAATTCAATATATCATAAGTTGATGATATTCTATGGAAAGAGGAAAAGGCACACTAGTTGAACAAGTAATTGATATTCCCTTTCTATATTATTACAATAGAAGGAAGCAGAATTATTTGTATTGAAGTAACTCTAGTAACTACAACTTTTCCCACATCAGTAGTTAACAAAAATTTAGAATAAACTCTATCATTCTCTTAGATGAATAAACAATGGGAAGAAGTTAGAATGGAGAAGGAAAATTTATTAATCTGATTGGTCAAATTGGGAGGATTAGAAGAGGATCGCGGATTAGTAAAACCAGGTCCAAGACTGTATAATTCCTTGCTCTATTTTTCTTCCCATTTTAAATATTAAAATTTCTTTTACCAGCTTTAAAGAAGTAGAATTAGCTTTTCTTTTCAATTCATTTCTTAGAACTACTTCCTTAGTTGTTTGCAATCAAAATTTGATGTTCAAAATTGTCAATAAATCTCGTCATCATTTACAAGTTAAATCCTTGTTTTAAATAAGGTATTGATTAGTTTTTCAACTTTTCGACACAGAAGTTAAAACGCCATTATCAATTACCTAAATGTGATCATAAACAACAACCCTAAATCAGAAGACTTATCAATTTACATCCTAATAGGAAATGTAGAACAATCAGTTAAGCAAAATTAACATCAAAACAACTATCAAAATAAAATATGAAAAAAAGTAAAATTAATCAGGTGGAAAAAAATAAGGATTCAAATTTAAAGTAATCAGAAAATATGTAAGTAGGAGAAATACCTTGAGTTGGGCTTCGATAGCATCAAGTCTTCGAGATCTTTGCGCAGCTTCAATGGCCTCTCTTTGCTTTTTTGCCTCTTCTTTTACTTTTTTCTCTCTTTCCAGTTTCAATCTCGCTCTCTCCTTCCTCTCCTTTTGCTCCTTCTCAAGCTTCTCTCTCGCCCTTCTCAGTTCAAAATCCATCGTTTTATTTCTTTCTCTGTGCAAATAGCAATCCGAATTTGGGTTCCAATGCACCTGTTTATATAAGTTTTTTTGTCCGTAGGTTGATGATGGTGGCTTTTGCGTGAGGTAATGAATGAGGTCGCAGAGAAGATGGACTTGGGAATTTTCCAAATAACAGGAATCGCATGGAGAGGAGGACAGATGGAGTTGGAATCTTTAATTCTACTTTTTGCTTGGATTTGGATTTCCAATTCCAGAAGAATCTGGGCCTTTCTTCTTCTTACTTCTTCATATTAAGGTGCCTACCATGGCCCACAAGCGAGCGGATGATTGGCGAATAGGCCCAATTAAACTATCAAGGATCTTGTTTTTCCTTTTTGCCGCTTGAGAATGGGAAAGTTTGGATGAGAGAATTTGGTAGGCTCGGACCTAGCATATTTTAGGGACTACGAAATAATTTATATAACAGTGAGAATGAATTAATGCATTTTATAAAATGTCAGGAATTTAGAACTAATTTTTTCATATATAAATTCATTCTTATATTGTCTAGACTTAATTATAAATTTAGGGCTTGAACTTCTCAAAAATTTCTATTTAAAATGTTTGAATAGAAAATATTTGCAATTAAATTTTTAAATCAATATAATTTGCAATAAGGTGTCTTCATTTTATGTGATTTGTTGGAAATACGAACAGAACTTATGAGATTTATTTAATATTAAAAAAAAATAATTGGATAAAACGAGTAAAGTCTTAATGATTTGACAAAAAATTAATGGACAAAATTGCCCTTAGACCCTCACCCACCGCTTTCACCGCCACCAGTCCCTTGATTCTTCTTCTTCCACTCAAAATAACCCTCTATTCCATACCCCACAAGCAAATTCAAAATGTGACATCGCCACCAGCCATCCACACTCTAGCATCTTCTTTTACAACCCCAGGCACGTCAATCCTTAGAAATAGACCACCATCACTTGTTGTTATCGCTTCAAATGCTTCCTTCGATCCCTTCCTTACATATGGATTATCCTTTATTGTTTGACAAGACTCATCTCTGTCATGATCAATCAGAAACGTGTTTAAGCAACAATTCCCCAAAAATGCCATTTGTAAGTAAATTAACGAGGGAACAGAAATAAACCCAATGAATTTAAATATTACACGTTCTAACGGTTATTAAATATGACCATAGTTTCATTTCTGTTTTAAAATCGCCTGGAAAGAAGAAATCGAAATTTAATTGATTTCAGACGACTTTTAAAATGATTTTAAAATTATTGGTTTTGATTTGAAATCGAAATTAAATAAGTAGATAATTTTTTACAAATTTTTTATTTTTTTAGTTTTATATTTTAAATAATAATAATAATAATAATAATAATAATAATAATAATAATAATATTGAAAAAGATGAAATCGGTTTAATAAAAAGTGTTGAAAAATGTATTTACAAAATTATAATAAAACAACAAACAATAGAAGGAGTTTCTTTTAAAGTATTTTTTTATGATTTCAAATTAAAAATAAAAAACAAAACCTGAACTATAAATATATAATTTTGATTGCTGTTTGAAATCGGAAACTATTGAACTATGATTTAGTGCCGATTTTAATTTATTTAATTTCGAATCAATTTTAATTTGAAATCAAATTAAGCATTAGCTTTTTATGTTTTTTATATTATAAAATTTTCTTTCATGATAATAAACAATTATTATGAATGATAATCATCTGATTATGAAAATCCTAATTTAGAAAGATATGTTACAATACATATTAATAGCATAGTTGAATAATAATAAATATCAATTTTATCATAATTTTAATTGGAACAGATATGTCACAATATTATTATAATTATAATTTTTTACTAATAAATATTAATAGGATAATTAAATAACAATTAATATCAATATTGTAATTGAGTAAAATAGATATTAACTAACATATATTAAAAAAAAAAACAGTTCACATAGCTATATAACAAATTTTTTTTTAATACATGCCCTTGTACTAATGATCTGAAAATTTAAACTTTTAATACAATAATCAAAATAATAAATAGAGTTGACGGACAAAAAAAAAGTTATCTATTTCTAAAATCCATAATTATATAAACAGTATTTTAAAATAATATTACTATTTAATCCTTTTATTTCTATAAATAGTCAAAGATCATTATGCTTAAATAAAAGGACTGATAAATATTTACTCATGTTTCAACTGTCAAAATGAAAGTTGATATTTTTATGTGGCGTTGCAGTGCTTATCCATTGTCTCCTGAGAAACAAGTGATGAGATAGAGAGCTTGGTATGGTGTGCCAGTGACTCAGCCACCAATTATTGAACGCTAAATTATTGAGATTGTAGGACCATGCCTTAAGGTAACTATCTGAAAAAAAAAACAAACAAAGGCCAAAATTTAGAATTTGCCCCTTTTGGGGCCTGAAGGTTGGCCTATAAAAGCTCAGACACTCGATTCTGTCTAAAAAGAAAACATCAATTAGTCATTAAAGAAGACAGACATGGCAAAAGCAGAGCCGAGTAGCAGAGAGAAAAGGTGGTCTCTCAAGGGAATGACTGCTCTTGTCACTGGAGGAACCAAAGGCATAGGGTATATCTAACTTATTCTTTCATTTTCCTCCCTTCTTTCATTTCATGCTTATATATATTAATGTTCTTTGGAGTACTTCAGACATGCTATAGTGGAAGAATTAGCAGAATTTGGGGCAGCTGTGCACACATGTTCTCGCAACCAGAAAGAGCTTGATCAGTGTTTACAAAAATGGCAAAGCAAAGGCTTCAAAGTAACTGGATCTGTTTGCGACGTATCAATTCGAGCCCAAAGGGGAAAGCTTATAGAGACAGTTTCCTCCATCTTTGATCGAAAGCTGAACATTCTTGTAAGTTCTCCTTTTTCTTCCTTGCGTTCCTTTCTTATGCAGCTATTGAAATTGGAACTCAAAGTCGTAAATATGGTTAATTAGGTCAACAACGCAGCGACAAATACATTTAAAGAAGCCTTAAAGGATACTGCTGAAGACATTTCGACTGTTATGAGTACAAATTTTGAGTCTGCATATCATCTAAGCCAGCTTTCACATCCTCTCTTAAAGGCATCACAAAATGGTAGTATTGTAAATATCTCTTCCATTGCAACCATAATTGCTGTCCCTCGTTGTGCTGTCCATGCTGCATCCAAAGGTATGATACACATATCTTATGCTTCTTTTGCCTTTTTACTTTCAAATTGGCAAACAGGGACACTGTTTTTAGGACCGGGTTAGATGTTTTATTACATTTTGAATTGATAAAATTAGTTATATACATATGATTAGTGTACATTTTTTTTAATAATATTTAGTTTGCTTTTTGAATTTGATCAGTATGCAATTTTTCTAAAACTGAACTTTTAGATCGATTTGGACTTGAATTTTCAATTACAATAATTTTTTCACTGAATAAGCCGAAAGAAAATTAGGTCAGTAATTTCTTTATTTTCTGTTTTCACAAGAATTTATTAATAAAAAAAATAAACCAAGAAAGCGTTTGATTTAACCGATTCATCTAACCAAAAGTTAATGCTGATTATCTAAATTGCATTGTTTTGTATTTATATCATATTTGGACGGTACTAAAAATAATTACAACCAAAATTATCTTTTTACAATTAATATTTTTAAGTCATCATTTTATTTATAAATTTATAAAAATAATTAATATTAACATTTTTTATTAATTTGAATCTTTTTTATATAATATTGTAAAAAAGAGAAAATAATGCATTAACCTTAAAAAGAATAAAATATATATGTACATGACACATAATTTTATAATTATACATTTTACAGTTGTTTTATATTAATTGTACAGTAATTATTTATAAAATTTTATCATATAACCAAACAATTAAATCAAGCACATCTTTAATTTTACTGATTGAAAATTTTGTTAAAAAATTGACTATTTGCTGTTTTGAAAAAAAAAGAGAAAGACATACCTTTACTTTGGATGAGTATACATTTTTTGAAGTAAGGAAAATAACTATGGAAAATTATATATATCTAGAAAAATGTAGTTTTCTTTGTTTGGAAAGAAGAGAAATTAGAATACTGAAAGAAGTAGGGTGCGTTCACTTCTAGAAAACTGGAGTAATTTTCTATAAAAGTTTTCCAAAAAAATTAAAAAACAGAATTTTGTGTTCAAATCATTCAGTTTTCTATATGAAAAACTACAAAACAAGTTTCCAAATTTTCAAAATTTAACTAAGATTTGGAAAACAGTTTTAAGTTGTTTTATACAGTTTTCCTTTATAATAAAAAACATGCTTTCTAATTGTTTTTCATTTTTATAAAATGATATTTTCATAATTGAAGTTATAATATCTATAAATAATTTTTTCTATAAAATATTTAAATAACATAAACAATTATGTTATGCTTTAATATATAATTAACTTTATTATTATAAATATATTATATCCTTTATTTTTTAAAAAATTTACAAAATGATAAAAAATGAAAGTTCTGAGAGTTTTGAATAATATTTGTGAAGTTTTTAAATTAAAATATAATTTTTATATTATTATCAAGTAAACGTATTTTCCATTTTCTGTTTTCTAATTTTCCTTTTTTAAGAAAAACTGTCTTTTATAAAACAGAAAACTATATTCTGTAGATAAATACACCCGTAATATTTTAATTATTTTTCACTTAGGTCCACTTATTTTCAGTCTCTCCAATTTGGAGGAAAACAATGGAGAAAGTTGGAATTTCATTCATTTTATTAAATTATCCAAATACCCCAAATTAAAACAAACTTTAATCCTGTCAAATACTCCATTATTTAAGTGATGATATTATTGTAAATTTTCAATAATAATATTTTCTTTCTTCTGAAATTTTGCTTTTTCCAAACAAAAGAAAATAAATTAATTTTCTTTCATTTATTATATCACAAGACAAGAACAAAAAATAATTATGAAAAAAAAAAACGACAGTTCTTCATTATTTTCCTCTGTTATTTTTCTTCCTTCAATTTTTTCCTCCCTCTCCTTTCCAAACAAAGTGTTAATTCTTTTACTGAAAGTTTTGTTAAATTTCATGTATTTGCTATTAGAAAACAATAACAGTTAGTTTTTTGCTGCTGAGATGTTGATTTGATAACTTGGGAAGATGGATGATTTGCAGGAGCAATGCAGCAAATTACAAAAAATTTGGCATGTGAATGGGCAAAGGACATGATTCGAGTTAATGCAATTTTACCAGGATTAGTAGATACCCCTCTCTTAGATTATGCAAAGGTTTTTCTTTTAATCTTTTGTAATTAATTAAATATTTAACAAATCAAAAAGTAAATTTTTTTCTCAATTGTGATTAATCAAAGTAAAATACTTCTACATATAAATATTGAATCAATTAATATTTTTATCTTTTATAGAAAATTTCGGGAAGTTCTGAAGATATGGAGTGTTTAACTCGTGCTATCCCCCTCTCCCGAGAAGGAAAACCTGAAGAGATAGCATCAGTGGTGGCGTTCCTTTGTTTTCCGGCTTCTTCATACATCACTGGCCAAAATATAATTGTTGATGGAGGATGTACTGTGAATGGCTTCTAAGTTTTTCCCAAACAATAAAAATAAAATAAATGTTTTGTTTTATTCTGAATTAGACTATATATATATATTTACTTTAGTAATTGAATACATTTAAATAAAATTTCAATTCGCTGAGAAACCAGATGTAATGTCTTTATTTTATTATTAAACGTGTTACCGCACTTGTCGCGTGAATATTTAAATTTTTTTGAATAAGTATGGCTAATGAATTATTTTCTTTTTTGAGAAACTATTGAGGGGCAACTTCTCAAATAATATTTATAATCCTCTGTGTGCACAAAATCAAGTAACCTTTTATTCTTATCCATTTTGGCCCTAGGGAAGAAGAAAAAATAGTGCTTGTTTGTTAATTAAAAAAAATTAATAGATTTTCAAGCTCCTAATATTTGATTGGCTTTAGGATAAATTCCCATGATTTAGCTTCCCATTCGAATTTTGTACCCCTTCGTTTTCTTTAAAATAGAATTTCTATATACTGTAAAAAAAAAAAAAAAAAAAAATCTATAATCTATAACACATATATATGAGGAGAAATAATGAAATTTTCTAAAATGTCCATAGTGAAATTTTATATATTCAACAATATCTTTAGTTATGTCCAATTAAAATATTTTAATTTAAAATATAAATAATAGCAAACTCTGCCGAATTTTTGGTATAATTTTTAGGAGAATAACTCTAGCTATAGGAATTAGAATTTTATAAATAAATAAGAAATCATTTATGTTATTAACAACATTACTCTTTATCTTCATTATTTCTTCTACATGGCACGGGTATCTCCTAAATTTTTCAGAAAAAGAATGTCAATTTAACTATGTTATCACCAATGGTTTACTAAATTCACCATTGCACTGTTATTTTTCAAATTCATTGTAATTTATTTATTTTCAAGTAAGTTTTTTATATATAGATACTTGGTTGTGCATTGATGAATGACGTGAATGTTTAATGTATCCTTGTAATGTGATTAGTGTGCGAGAGTTGGGAAAACGTGGATCACCTGAAGTTTCTTGTGACACGAGTATGGTGAAAATTTCGTCAATAGCGCCCCCTATGCACTTTGAAACTCGACACGTGTCATGGAAGATGTTTTATTTAAGGAAAATGTTTTATAAAAGAGATTTCTATTTGAACGACTATGATGTTACTTGGAATAGGTGTGAGCATCCGAAGTGCATAATATTAGTAATTAAAATACGTTTTAGGATGAGTATGGTCCTGTTAAGGTGATTCCACTTACTAACAACCACTTGGTATACGTTATGATTATTATTACTTATGGATACTATGTTTGATATTGCGTGAATGACGAATACTCAATTAAAAGATTTTAAGATTATATTGCTTGAACGCCTGAGTTATTATCCATTGAGTTTTATACTCACCCCACTCCCTTTAATTTTTCAGGAACCGTGTCTTTGTTCTCGCATCTATTTAGAGCTTTTTTTTCTTCCTTTCTCACTCAGCTAATTAAAGTAATGACAAGACATTGAATATCAATCTCTATTTACCTAAGCTTCCCAAAATTGTATAAATATTAGATATTCGCAATTACAATAGTAGTGTTATATATGTAATGCTAACAATAATTACAAGTTATGTGAATTTTATTTTGATAGAATGGATTATGTGAATGAATGTATGAGCTAAATATTGACTAGAGCCCAATGAATGACTTTATGAATATACATTGTGAATGCGCATGCTATAGAACCGAGAAAATTGAATAAATGATAAATGATGAATATGTAGGGGTGTGCACGGGACTGCGCGGAAATTTCGACCCATTCTCAAAAACCATCGCAAATTTTTCATTTCGAGAAAAATCCGATATTGATTTTAGAATCCCATCCCTAATTCTGTCCTGAAAGTATTTATTGGATGAGACTGATTCTTTGATTAAAACCAATCTAAGTTCTGTCTCATTCCGTTCCACCCGAAAATCAGGAATTCTCGTTACTTTTTTCTTTAAAACTCTAGTTATCTTTTTTTATGAATTTCAAATTATGCCCCTAAAAATCATTTCATCTTTTTTAATTTAGTTTTTTTTATGATACCAATTACTACTAAAGTAATAATAATACAAAAAATAATATGCATTTTTTTAAATATAAAATAAATCAAGTAAAAAACATAATTTTCAATATAGATTTTTTTCTGTTATTCCAATCTATGTTCACTAAATGTTTTTAATAAACTTTTTTCTATTAAATAAAAAAATGAAAAGATTAATCAATACAAGAAAAAATAGTAACTTTAATTAATATGATTGTTAGATTATTGGTTATGCTTAATGCTATCATTATTTATTTTTCAAATGATATCTAAGATTAAATTACGTAATATCGTATTTAAATCGGCTTAAAGATAACAGTGAAAAAAATAATAACAAGTTAAAATTTATAAAATACATATAAAGTTAAATTGTATATAATTTTTGCATTATTTTATTTTATTATATTTAATACTTTTATTAACTAGAAAATAACTATTTAAAAATCTTCTATTATAATTTTAGAAATCATTAATGATTGAATTAATCATTTAAATTATATATTTCTTTTAAACTCAAACCTATATAGATGAATTTTATTTGAATGTAATCGATGAATATAATAATTTTTTTATCTTTTTTTGATGAAAAATAATTTAATAAGACTATGAAAAATCCCGATTGATTCCCGACTCGATCCATTTCGTCATGTCCCATAGACTCGAATTTCATCCCGTTCTGTCTCAAAAAAGGGATGGGATGGGACAAGATTACATATCTATTGGGTCGAGATTGAGACTTTATTTTTTACGTTCTGATATTTTAGGATGGGATTGAAAATCATAAATTTTCGTACCAACCCGATCCATGTACACCCATGTGAAATGTATATTCGTATCTGAATTAGGGCCACATAAATGATTTGGATAGTTATCATTGAATTGGGCTATTCAAGTGAATATTCTTATTGGACTTGTCTTTCCGGGTAATCTTTGTGGGTTTATTGAATGGCAAACGGTGTTTTAGACTTATTATAGGTTGTAGATTACATGGCCTGAGTGCTGATCCGATCCATGAAAACAGATCGTGACACCTATTTATAACAATAATAATACATATGGATTTCTTCGAGTATACTTAGTGAAATTTAAAATATTATATAATATCCTTAGTCATGACCTATTAAAAGATTCAAGTTAATGTCAAATTCAAATTTAAAAATATTAATGATATTTGATTAATTGTAATATTTGATATGATTTATCTAAAAAATTAATAATTTATGATTATACAATAATAAATATCCTATAAATATTTAAAAATTAATCTAATATTAATTAATATTTAAAAAATAAACCCAAGCATATATATGTGTATATCTATAAATTGATTTAAAGAGTTGTATAAATATTACAAGTCTAATTAACAATTGAACTGAACTATATATAAATATAAAATTTTGACTATAATTATTAATTAACTATTATATTTACATTAATATAAATATGAAATCATGTTTTAATATTATAGAATCTAAATAATACAAGAGAAAAATTATAACCAATACTCAATATTACATAGAAATAATAAACGAGTAAGAAGAACCTGAAAAAAGCAATCCGAAAATGAGAATATAACATCAAAGAAAAGTAGGCTAACTCCATTAAAAATGTGACATTTACAGATATATAAATTAACAAAATCACAGCTACAATTAAAAGCACATAAATAAATAAAACAAAGTCATTGCTCATGTTTCTCATCTAATATTCTTCCAATATTATCTAATGCGTCTTTAGCTGCTCTATTATGAGCAATTTCTTTCTTAAGTCCATATGTTCCTCTTCCTATAAGTTGATCATTTATCAACACATCGAAAGCCATGCTTTCTCTCCACGAATCCACAAATTTTACTTTCAGATTTCTCTTTTGACATACCTCATAAAGTTCAGTAACTGGATGTACTTTGAGGGTTTCTTGGTTAATTATGGGTTCCAACAAATCCTTGAACACCTGATGCCAATAAAAATTATTGCATTTTTCAATATTTTCTGGAGATTATTACTATAATGACAATCATGAAAGTAGGTAATACCAATTTTGCAACTATGTATTCTTTTTTTTTAATATTAGGAAAAGTGGATTCGAATCTGAATCTATTGTTAGGTCACGTATGCACTTACGATTAGGCTATACCTTAGTGTGCCAACTATGTAATTCTACCATTACCATTTTCTCGCACAAAAACTACTGATCTTAATTATAAACTAGGTAGAGAAAAATATGACAATATAATATAAAATTGGACAATGTGAAAGGAGATGGAATACCTTCCAAGTGGTATCAACTGAAGAGTTACTATCAATGAAGACAGCTCCAATTACTGATTCAACAATATCAGCAAGAACTTTTGGTACATCAACTAATCCATGGGAGTGCAGTGGATAGTCTAAGATTGCTTGTGAAAATTCACGGATCTATTTTTGTTTTTATAACAATATATAAATTAAAGAAAAAGTCAATAATGATTCTTTCATAATAGTATCAAAATCCATAAGCATAATCAACTAGCCAAACAAATTACAACCTTAATTTCTCATAATTATTTGCATTTAATTCATCTTAAATATGGTATTTTTTGTTCATTTTAGGACCGTTTAATAATTTTAGATATATACTAGTTTTTTTCTTTTAATATATAAAGTAAAGTGCGCTTTCGGAAATTGAACTTGTGTTCTCACCTTTACGTGAATTGAAATAACTAACCACCTTAACCAACACCTTGTTGATATGTAAGTTTTTATCTATAGATAATAATTTTGACTATTATATAATATTATAAATCTCATATATTTTTAAAAATGTGAAAGCACAATGATATTTTAAAATAATAAAACTTCTCTATTAATAAAAAGACATTCTTTTCGTTTAAAGGTTCATAAACAATTGAACCCATGACCTCAACCATAGTGATCAGCCTCACAAGTGCTCTTTGCAAGAGCGCTATCTGCATTCGGGTCTTTGTTTAGATGAGTTTTATAAGAATTATTGGATTTATAGTAATGAGAATACTTACTACTTCTAAATTAGGTTAATAATATATTAGTACTATTATTATTTATTTAAATTTTACTATTAAATATATAATTAATTATATTTTTTAAAACATGCTTTCACTTTAATATTTTCAAGAATATAAATTCAAAACATAAATTCTCCAAACTAAAAACCTAGATTTTTTTTTTTGAAAAATATTATTTTTTCCTTAATATTATAATAAGCTAACTATAGAAAAATAATCTCAATATTATCATTATTAAAATGGTATGATCTTACTTAAATATTTTGTAATTTAACTTACTTAACATACTATTATGTACATTGAAAATTAATTTTATACACCTTTTACTTTAATTTAATTTAAAGTATTTTCTTTAAAATAATTTTTTAGCATTTTAAGTCACCTTTACTTAATTTAAAATATTACAATATATCAAAGTTATAGAATATGGTTAAGATTATTAAAATAAATAAAATAATAATTTATATAGAGAGAAAGATAGATTTCTGTAAATTAAAAAAATGTATCCAAGAAAGAATTTAAAAATAAATACAATTAAGATATGTGATATGTAACCTTTTTAAAAAAAGATTTAAAAAGAAATTTCTTTTAAAGGCTAAAACAAATTTAGAAAGAAAAAAAAAACATATATATATATAATTGTTCATGTTTACACGCCCTAGTAAGTTAGTATGCCAAATGGCACACAAACACAAAATTTCAAAATGTGCTACGATTACAAAAACACCTTCACTAAATATTAGTATTAGAAAAGTAATAATAATAACAACAAAAAGCCTGTTCTGAGTAAAAAAAAAGGAGCTGATGTCTAAACCAAAAAATTATTCAATTATTATCTTAATTATCAATTTTAATATGTTATTTATATTCCTCGGTTTAACAAACCTTTTACAGGATTATAATTTTCTTAATTTGTTTCTATTTAGTATTTTAAGTATTTAACTAACTTTATATTTATATATTCAAACAAACACAGAACACAACAATTTCTAAGTAAATGAAAATAATAGAAAAAAAAAAGAAGATAAGGCCTTTCTAACAGAGCAGAACACGAGTCACTTACTTGTTCCTCAAGAAGAGGTTTGTTGTGACGCAAAAACCGATGCAGACCGAGTTTAACGGCCACACGTGCGAGCTTTTCTGAATCGACATTAGCTGCTCGAAGCCGGGTCAAAGCACCAGGTTGCAAATTCGGGTATTTGAAATAATGCTCCTTGGTGAATAGCAGATTGAGTACAGAATCACCCACATATTCCAATCGCTCGTATGAAAATAATCTATCTGGAAACGAAGAATCTGTAAACGCCTCTTCTAATAAATTCTTGTCTTTGAACTTGTATTTTAAAATATCTTCCACCTCTTCCAGACTCGGTAGTGATTCTACCTGCGTTGACTCGGCCGTCGATTCAAGCGATTCTTGTTCTTGTTGTTGCACCCCTTCGAGACTTGGCAGCAATTCTACCTGAGTTAACTCAGCTTTTGATTCAAGCGATTGTTGCTCTTGTTGTTGCTGGGAAGCCATGGTAATCAATAGAAAGAAAGAGAGGAAGAATGCTGGTAAGAAAAGAGAGCTTTATAATTTAATATAAATAACAATAATATTTTTTTTGAAAGAGAGAAATAAAAAAATTTATTATAGCGATATTGTGATCTTTCTATTTATGGAAATAAATTTTGACGTGAAAGAAAGTAGAAATTAAATTACTGCTGTAACTGTAGTTAAAGATGGAGGGACCAAATAAATGACTGTTGAGAGCGTTGACTAATTGGGAAATTTGAACTCTGCGTTTCACAGCTGTTTGTTGCTTGCTTGCCAAGAACAAGAAACCTACCATAAGGGCATGAAGCAGTACATGCATGTCCATGCGTCGGATGATTATTGGAATATCCACCAACTTTTATTTCACCGAAGAAATTAACTGGAAAATTCTGGTATTTTGGTTACAATATCGAAGTTTCCTATGTGCCGCCTTTGGTTTCCTCAAACTATTATTTAATTTTAAATTGTAAAAAAAGTTTATTTTTTAAAAAAATTAATTTTATAATAATTTTTGGCACTGTGATTGACTTGCTTTTGACAGTGTGTTTACAGTAAATAATTTACGCGGCGTGTTGAAGGGCGCGAAATTGAAAATACTCGTTAAAATGAAAAAATTCCTCGCACTTTTCTAACATGAACTACCATTCAAGTTAGCACATCACTTGATGTATGTGTCACTAAAATTTAGACAGTGTCTGGGGATAATAAAGGAAATTTTTATTTTGTGGGGAAGTTATGGACTTCCAAAACTTTTAATAAGTTCACTCTGATGGAAACAATAACAACGGTCTGAAGGCTAAGTAGGGGTCATTGCTAGGGAATGGGGTAAAAAAGTATTCATTTCAATTGATTTTTTTTTTTTTTTTTAAAGTGTTAAAAGAGTCGATCTCATCAAACCTCACAAAAGCTATATGCGCAATCCAATATATTGTCATTAAAGCAATTATGACAATAATATCAAGATATAATTTAAAAATAAATAAATAATAAAATGGTTGGCTTTCATTAATTATAAAATAATCAACCACAATAAATATTAATCACATTTTCACGATTAATAGGCATTACCGTAATTCCATTTTGATTTCAGAACCGTGCGGTTTTGTTATAAGATGAAATCAAAATTGAATTGATTTCATGTGATTTTTAAGACAATTTTAAAACAGTTAGTTTTCGGTTTGACGGTGAAATTAGATAATGATTTTTTAAGTTTTATTAAAATTTATATCTTGAATAAATAGTACTTCCTCCATCCAATCTGATTATTCCTTTTTTAATGTTCCAAAATCTGCAAATTTTTTAATTTATCTATTTAAATAATTAGTTTTTTCATAATAATTTTTATAATTGTTCATTAAATGAATTATTTTTATTAATATCTTAATGAGTTAAGGGTAAAACGGCTAAAAAAGGTAAAATAATTTTTATTCACTGAATTCTTAATATATGTGTTTTGTTAAACCATACAAACAAAATGAAACAAAGTAGTAATAGTAATAATAATAATAATAAATATTACTATTGAAGAAGAAGAAATCGGTTTAATAAAAAGTGTTCAAATATATTTTAAAAAATTAATTCCCTAAAAAAAATATTGAGTGTTTTATTTGAAAATATTTTTTCACGGTTTTAATCTGAAAAGAAAAACTGAACCCTAACTGTAAACATACAGTTTTTGACTACTGAAAATTTTTGAACTACGATCTACAATTTTTGATTACTGAAAATTGTTGAACTATGATTTAGTGTCGGTTTTAACTAGTTTAATTCCGATGAATTCCAATTTGAAACCTAATTAACCATTAGCTTTTTATACTATTTTTTTTAATATTAAGTTTCTCTCATGATAATAGAGAATTATTATGATAACCTTAATTTAGAAAGATATGTAAGAATACATAATATTATGGTAATTTTAATTGGAAAAGACAAGTTACAATATTATGATAATTATAGTTATTTAATAATAAATATTAATACTATAATGGAATGACAATTATTATCAATATTGTAATCGAGAAAGATTACAATATTATGATGATTATAATCGAGAAAGATATATTACAATATTATGATAATAAAAAAAAGTAAGGGAAAACATTCTTTATATATAAATGTCTATTAAGTAAAATTATATTCTTAATTTTTAATATTCCACTTTTTTTTAAGGATAAACTGAAAAGTCACATTAACTCAGATGGAGTTCATGAATAAACGGAGGTTCCTCCTCGATCCACAAGATCTCTTCCAAAAGGCTAAAAGGTAATTTTGAAAGTTCATGTGCAATCCAATTCCCATCCCGCAGAATATGAACACATCTAAAATTAACACAACTACTAGCAAAAGAATCTAAAATTAGTAACCTGGTTCCATAATCAGAATCAGAAAAGTCTTTTAATTTTTTTTACACTTATGAGGAGTTTCATTGTGTTAAATATTTGTATAAATTAATTTCGAATAGATTTAATTGAAATGAGAATTATCAAATGATAAATTATTAATTATTTATCACACTTCTAAGGAATATTATTGTACTAAATATTCATTTAAATTACCAAAAGCCTGCATACAGTACTCGAGCCGAACGCAATGTGATTATAGACCAAAAAATGTTCCTTTAATTAAAATAATTTGTTTAAATTTTCAATCATGCTTCTTGAAGGAAAATACTATTAAATAGTAAGTTGGAAAATACTATTCCTATTATCAAAAGACAACAGGGTCCAGACTTTAGTCTGGTAGCAAATTGCTCATGCAATGATGGCCGTCAGACTCATATATTCTTTTTCTGTAAGTCTAATCTAGACATCAACAAAACATATGGCCACCAAAGGTAAAACCGGCACTTCACATTGCATTATAAACCGAACAACAAAACCACAAAAAGCAAAAGCCCACCATATAGAGGATAATCAAACCAACAAACAAGCAAAAAAAAAAAAAAAAAAAAAAAAAAAAAAAAAAATCCACAAAGAAGGAACATAAATAAAGAAAATCAAATCAACAAATCCGAGCATTATTAAACAATAAAGCTAAAAGCTTCTGAGAACAGACGATAGAGTTTCGATCCCTCTTTATATAACTAGAGAAGCAGCCTCCACTGATAATTTTCTATCACCTTTTATATCCATAGTATCGTGCTAAATGCGTATCGATAAGTTTTGAAAATATTTGATGGAACTGTTAATGTTTTAAAAAATGATAAAGGATATCGCTGAAAATATTACATGCTTGTGTGCGATTCATTTCTGTACTTATCAAAATGATTAATGCATTTCTATTTTATTTCTTCCAATTTTTCTAACTAAACATTTACAAAAAAATAAAAATAAAAATTATATATATAGCGGAAAAGAAATATTTAGGCATTACAAGTAAAGGGGGGAAAAAGAACAAAACCTCCAATGTTCTTGACGTCTATAGTCTCTATCTTCCTGACATTAAATTGACAAGAGCTTGATTTTCATAGAAGGAACCGACGTCCCAATCCTCTGTTGAGGATGAGAGAGTCATTAAGGCTACCACAATAGATCTCATACTTGGTCGCAGAAGAGGATTCTCCTGTGTGCATGCCTTGGCGAGCTGAGCCATCTGCAACCGAAATAACCACTTAATTTCAGTTATCTCTAACCGTAAGTGTGCAGACACACACATATTTGATATATTATTTTTACCTTTCGAACTGAATCGAATGTATAGTTATCTCCTAGCCTTGGGTCAATCAATTTGCGAAGTTCTTCTTCAGGATCAGGCTCATCAAGAACATCTTCGAACTGTCAATCACAGTAAAACAATAAGGTTAGTTCATGGACATTTTTCAGGAAGCTATTCAATATTCATGAATTTGGCAATACGTGAAAATTAACAGGCATACAAATTTATTACATACTGAACATTTTTATCTAACTCAAAAGTGTATTTCGATTCAACCGAACCAGGCAGTAATTACAAACAAGTCCAGTCCAACATTACCGAGTATAGCCTGTCTAGTTTAGCTATAACTTGAATATTGATGGTGATATTTTAGCAACTTCTTCCCATCTATTTACACACTAGATTAATTGATAAGGAAGTGGTAGAAGACTAACCAAAGCAACAAGGCCCCTTGATTCAGCATTAGAACCATTTGCCTTGACGATAGCTTCCTTGGCAGAAATAAGTTCATAAAGGACAACCCCAAAGGCATAAACATCCACTTTTGGAGAAACATCGCCATATTGTGCATATCTGTCAACAAACATAAAAAGTTTAATCCATATTAATAATGTAAAATAAATGGTGGCTTTCTTGTTTTCCCCATCATATGAGATGCAAATGCGATTTATTCTCATAAACTAACTTTCTCTACAGGGCTATAGCGGCTCCACTGGACATGCTAAACATACATTTGAATGTACAATATATTTATTGTTATTTTCGTGTTTTCCAAGATCATCACTTTCCCTTGGTGCTTATTTTATCTTCCTGAAAAATCTCTCATTAATCTATCAGAATCCACCCTAACAGCCATCTCCTGCATGAAATTCTTCATTTTGCTTTGATCATTGAGGTATGAATCTGGGAGGTAGCCCTCCTCATTGATGCCTGGGCTCAAAACATCTTGCATCATGGAAGTAGGCTTATGCCATTAGTTGAATGGCTCCATCCAGAAAATTCTAAACATAACATCTCATTGAGATGGGAGTGTAGACAGTCTGGTTTAGGGTTTTGAAAATTTTCAAACTGAAATGAACTAAAATATAACAGTTTAAATTGGTTTCTACATGGTGTACAATTACACAATTATATTTAAATATAGTAAATTATTATTTTTTATCGATTTTAGTCTTCTTTTTCTTTTAAAATAAAAGTTTTATTATTTCTATCATCCAAAATAAATAAGTATTGGTTCTAAGTCTGATTCAAATGAAAAATATCAATTTTGTTCATGAGAGACATTCATTAAGTATAAATCCAAAAAGAAAATCATTCAATATATTACTAGTTAACATCAAATTCTATGTTATATAAAAATAATTAGTTAAAATATTAAAATTTACATTTATTAGTGTTATTATTATTATAGTTTTATGTATTATTCTGAAATAAATATTGTTTACAGTTTGCTTTGGTTTAATTTATCAAGAAAACAGAAACTAAACTGTAAATCGGTTTTTATAAAAGAGATAAAACAAATTCTTAATTTTTAAGAGTCAAACTGAACTAAATTGCTTAATCTAGTTTTGTCTAGTCTAATTTAGCGGTTTCCCTAATAATGAACACCCCTACATGTAGAATGTTTCAGTGGCAACCATCCTGTCTGAATCGAAGCACAGATCTCCAGGACCTATGCTCAAACCATTACAAATAGGAAGTTGCTAAATGCAACTAGACTAGCTATATTTAGTTTTCATGTCAGTACAAACAACTAGACCAGCTGATATTTAATTTTCATGTTAATTTGATAAATTATCTTACTCTGGTGGCATGTATCCAAATGTACCCACAAGACGTGTGGGGAGTGATGCACTTCCAACCTCTGTCAGTTTTGTTAACCCAAAATCTGCAACCTGTACAAATGATTTATTATTAATAATTTAAATGGCTGTCAAATGGATGATCATCCAACAGATGTGTAAGTACAACCTTTCCACGATAATTCTTGTCAATTAATATGTTTGCTGACTTAATATCACGATGAATATAAACAGGAACAGTATGCTCATGGATATATTCAAGGCCCCTAGCTGAATCAAGGGCAATTTGCACCCTAGAAGACCATGGCAATGGATCCCTCTCTGGAAACAAGCAACATTATTATCACTACTATAACACATCAGCTAGCACAAGAAATGATATATATATATAGAACAGATATAGTCTCACCAGAACCACGCAAATGTTGGCTTAAGTTGCCATTCTCAATGTATTCATAAACTAGGAAAAGAGAACCCTCAACACAGTATCCAATCAGTCGGACCTGCATAAAATGCAGATATTATTGTCTATTGAATAGAAGGAAAAGAAAAAATAAACATTTACAAGATCATCCATGCAGTTTGAGTGTGCATAAATTAGATGTACACAGACAGGAGCATTTCATTGGCCAAAATAGTCATCAAAACCGTAAATAAATAGGTAAACAGATTGCAAATCCTTCTAGCAGGAGACGAATGCTTATGCAATTAATTTTGACCTCCTAACCTCGAGAATGTTAGTTGATCAAAGTATACGTCACAGCTTTGTGCTTCTAAACACAAATAATATTTTCCAGATACAACATGGAGTTCATTTCTAGATTTTTCTTTTTCTCTCTCTCAAAGTTATGCCTCAACTGCTTTTGAACTTCATTACAGAAATAAATATTGTTTAAGAGTTCGTTATACAAAACAAAGAACATATATGGGTCTAAAGAAGTGAGTGCATTAGATTATCCATTCCAAAATTGATGCGAAGAGGCAACCAGGCATAGTATTTTATCTAAATCACCATGCAGGGATTCCAGACTGTACCTGTTCTCTGATCAAGCAAAGAAACAACATAACTTTGCCAAGGTCAATGGATCCTCAACAAAGAACCATGTTAAGTTCATTACTTTTAACTTGAGAAATGCAATAACGTGAATATCTATTTACTTCATAGGATAGACACAAACAGTAACTATGAATTTTTCTAGTTAATGCCGGTAATTTATTTCAAGAACTGTTCTTAAATAAAATTTTGACGTCTACCAAAATGAAAAAAACAGAAACCAGTATTTCTTCTTTATAAGCACTAATATTTATTATAACTTTGAGAGAAAGTATACCAGGTTCAAGTGATGAACATGTGTTAAAACCTTGAGTTCAGCAAAGAATTCTTTTGAAGCTTGCATGTCCATCTTCTTGATTGCAGCTTTCTGCATAATTTAGTCCAATTTATGGGTGTTAGAAGCAGAAAAGTAAATTACCAATAAAAGAGAGTTAGCGAGAACATAGGTAGATGCTGCCATCCCTTAACGATGCAAGAAGAAATATCAAATATGCATCCATCCTAAAGAGCATCATACGACGAACAACATAAGGCAGACAGCCAAAAATAGGGGAACATGTTTTCCTCATCTTCCAATGTTTGAGGCTCATAGGAAACTGACTCAACAAAAAATATTTTCTCGGGTCTAAATCATTAAAACTACCCCAAACTTTACAGGTAGTTTAAATTGTACCCTAAATCCTCAACTTTCTTCTAGTATCCTGAACTTTAATTTTAGTTACAATAACACTATAATTTCAAATTGGACCTAATTTAATGAACAAATTATTATTTTTATGGGACTCAGTTTAACCTTTTTCCCAAATTAGACTCATTCCCCACCACCATTGCTTATAAATAAATAAATATTTATTTATATTAAATATTTTATATTAAATATTAAAATAAGAAACAATCTATTCATCTTAAAAATAAAATACTTTTATTTCTTTATTAAGTATTGACAACAAATAATGATTCTCTAAAAATAAAATGACATTGTGATAAATAAAACCAATTTTTATAAGAGATTTAACTTGAGTATAAACAAAATTTCATACTTAAAAAATAGCAAAACAAAAACCTAAACAAATATTTTATGCTTATAACTAACTAAAATTTATTATTTACTTGGCTTTTTACGAATTTAAATTCCTAACCAATATTTTACTTGGCTTTTGTGAATTCACAAGAGAAATATCACTCATTGATGTGACCAGCAGAATTTACTTCTTATTTTTTAATTCATAAGTTTCTCTTCTATTCAAATGAAAAAACTAAGTGAAATATATATATATATATATATATATATATATATATATTCTCATAGATCAAACATGTTCATTGTATTCTTTACTGGAATTTTTTCTAGTGTGAAAATAGTTCTTAATGGATTCCAGTGTTATATCCATACAATGCAAAAGAATAATTCCATGACTGCCTAATTAAGAACATAGAGGATGCTAGTAAAAAAAGATGCGACCACCAATTAAGCTTTAATCCAAGTGAATGTCAAAATTTAGATTCTACTTCTTCCATTCAATCTAGGACAGTATTCCACTCACTTTCTCATACCAAGCTTGTTTCCTCAACTCCAATAGACTAAGGCCAAACAACTGATATAGAGCCGTCTCCAAATTTCCTAATTCCCCAAACCTAAAATGTCTTTAAAGTAAACCAAGTAGTCCAAAAAGAGAGGTATACAAAATTACGTTCAAAAAAAAATAATAATTAAAATAAAAATAAAAATTCAGTCATATTAAGTCACATTAATATAAATGATACATGCAAAAATACAAATGATAGGGCAATCCATTAACAGATAAACAATAATTCAAAAGTAGACTGACATTATAAGAATTTGACAATCCAAAAACAGAAAAGAAAAAGGAAAAGATGGTGCTCATTTGCCTTAAGAAACACAGCCAACATGCTAGATTAATTAATGCATATTATCATGAATGAAAAATGCACAATGGTAACATGTTTCTTCAATACTGATTGATAATAAATGAACAATAATGTTACAACAGACCTCGCCTCTCAGCTCTGCATAGTAAACAGACCCAAAGCCACCCTGACCAATCTTATTAGCCAAATTGAAGTTATCAGTAGCCTGGGCAAGTTCTTCATAAGAAAACTCCACTGATTTGTCCACAGTTATGCCTGTAAGGCCCGGAGATGGTGCCAGACCAGTTGATTCGACAGGTTTATCTGAGTTACTTCCAGGAGCTGAATCAAGAGACCCAAAGGTCAGGAGTTGAATAATTTTTTTCACAATCAATGCCATTTCATTCACACACATGCTAGAAATTATAACCAGAACAAAGAGATAATGATATGCTGCATGTAGAAAAAGAAAGTACGAAGGCACATTATGGAGAAACAAGATTAAAGTTTTTAGCAAAACTCTCTCTCTCTCTCTCTCTCAGACACATAGAAAAAGCAAAGAAATTCAGAACTGAGACCAGTAAATTCATTAGGTACTTCAATCAAACTATGAGAGAGAGAGAGAGAGATCAGAAACATACACAAAAAGCAGACAAACTCGTTGAGAATTGAGACCAGTAAATTCATTTGGTACTTCCATCAAAACTTAAGAAAGACACTAATAAAAATAAAAGTACCACGTAAACCTTGACCAGAGGGATCTTGAGATACTGTTGACAGCAATGTTGCCCCCTTCTCCTTCCTCTTTCTGTAGAATCCAAAGTAAAGACAAACTGCTAGTAAAAGCACCACAGCTACTGCTCCTATGGATATACCGGCAATAACTCCCCCTGATATCCCTGCTTATATGAAGGTACAATGTAAGTTCATCATGCATGAAATTTGCATTTCAACATCTCTGCCAAATATCAAAGGAAGCGTGCAAAGAAGACCAAACCACCTGTGCTGCAGAAAGGAAAAATTGGAAAAAAAAAAAAAAAAGGACAAGCATATTACAATTTGTACTTGAAATAAATCCAGAGGTAGCCAAGTGGAACCAGTAACAGATTATGTTAATATAAGGAGTATAATAATTACCTTGATGTCAGGGGCCGATAGCTATTATTTTGATCTGCGAAAAAAGGAAAAATTTCAGCGACTCACACTTGTAGCAC
Organism: Jatropha curcas; assembly: GCF_041381405.1. NCBI lineage: Eukaryota > Viridiplantae > Streptophyta > Magnoliopsida > Malpighiales > Euphorbiaceae > Jatropha > Jatropha curcas. Next base: position 7,191,047 of record NC_143153.1, on the reverse strand, counting down.
TTCACAGCAGATAGTTAACAATATCAACTTAATGATGCTGCATATATCTTGTATGGTACTATTGCATCCAAAAGCAAATACTCAAATGGTTCAACATGATTACCACCAAAATGAATAAAATAAGAATGGATGCAATCTAACGAGGATGCATGAGATATAACCATTTAGGATAAAATGAAATAATAAAGTGCAATTGTAATAGGGATAAATGAAATAGCTATATTATGATTGTAATGCCTGTTTAACTAATAATTATCCAGTTTGTGAAGGTCTACCATTTTATCATGTAGTTGAATTCTTCAAACCAGTATGTTTAAAAAACCTAAAAGGCTTCATCACTCAAGCAACTGCATTACACCTGCAAGAACATTTTGAACCAACTAGACTATTGCCTTGAAACTTAGCACGCAATTATGTGAGTATCGATACTAACTGTGGATTCTTGTTTCCATTTTAAGAAGCATAGCATCACGTTTGTCAGAAAGGGGCATTCTGAGATTTTATTAAAATAAGCTGCCAAACTTCAATTTACACCAATATCTTCAAATCAAATATTCAGTCTCCCAGTAAAGATTTCCTATTATAACCAATAAAAGAAATCCCCAGAGGCACCAGAAGTATGCAAACTAAGTATTAAAAGCATAAAACTTCTGTCAAGGAAAGAGAATTCAACAAAGTTTTGCAGGCGAAAGCCTGTTTGCTATGTACCAAAATGTAATTGTGCAAAGTGAATCTGCCACTGTCAAAGACTGGGAATTCAATGAACTTTAATTAAGTTGGACAATTGATCTAGACTATACAATCAAACGTACAATGTACACAAGAACTTAAACAGATTCTCTAATAAATCATTAACCAAGACAAAAAAAGTAATCCTTAAGATTCTTATATGTGCGTGTTTGTGAAAAATCACCTTTTCCCGGGATATAAACCAAACCACTTCCTCGGCTAAAATTGGCACCAATATTATATCTCTGCAGCAAATTAGCAGTAATATTAAACTGACTTGCAATGGATGCCAATGAATCCTCACGCCTGAGCGGGTAACTAACAAACAACCCATAATCCTTGGAAATGGAACTATCACCACACGAGCAATTCACAGTAACATTAAGCGTACCGACATCGGGTATATTAGTAGCTGGATAGCTATTGAACCTCTCCAACCATGACAACGTAGTCAAGTTAGAATAGTACTGCTCAGCAACAACATCATAAGTGTCACCGCTTTTCACGTCGTACCGGAAAACATGGCCGAGGAATTCACCATTGATGCAGTCGCAAGGAAAGGGGACGTTGACTCTGATGGAAGCTTCGACACTGTCCTTGTTCGGAACTTGATCTCTGTTGTAATCGACGATTGTATCAGGCGATCCTAAAATGTCAGATTTCAAAACACTGGCGATGAAAGTGAGGTTCGTTCCTTCCCAAACGTAATACGAAGCCAAAGCCAAATCGCAGCCTTTGGAACATTTGGAATGAGTGTAGCAGCAGAGAGAGAGTAACAGCAAAAATGATAATACAAACCCTAATTTTGGATTCATTGAGACTCAAAATTTGAGGAATTTCGTTCCTTAAGATTGCAGTGGAAACTTCCCTGACCTTAGGTTTTTGTATCTTTGAAGAAATGTTTGATTTCTGATATTTGATGTGTTTGTGGACCGTTGACTGGGTGTTTCCGTGTTTGTTGAGTTTAAAAATTGGAGATGAATTAGTTGATAATGACAATGATTAAGGGTTGTTGAAAAAGACATTTTCTGGGATTAAAGAAGGGATTAAGAGATGGACTATTGGCTGTGTCGTGTTCTGACTCCCTTGTAGAGAATACAATATCAGTAAATTCCCGCGGTTTCCTGGTCTTAAAGGCTTCGGGAGTATGGGAGGAAGTGGAGAATCACGCGCGGAGGCCGCTAGGCTTGGTTTGCTATAATTGGGCTGGGCCGGTGGATACTGGGCCTTAACGGCCTAGCCCTACAAATTTGGCAAATCTGGGTTGTGTTCCATGATATGCATTTTAAGTAGCTTTTACAACGGAGAGTATAAAAGTTAACTCATGTATGTAACATTCAGCTTCTACGCATTTCATAAAAAGTTACTAGAACATGTAATAATTAAACGCTATTAAAATAATTAACAACTATCAAAGCAACTAATTTTATCGGATCTGTTAGAAAGTATGTGTTAGTTTATATAAAAGAAAACCTTCATAAAATGGTCATAGTTGTGGAAGAATGTCCTATTTCTGACCATTATATACCTTGTAACGTTGCGGTGTTTCTTATTATCTAATAAAAAAAAAACATTAAACAACTTGTTCCCTACCATATTTTCAAACCAAACACTTCTATTGATAATATTAGCTTTTTATTAGTTTATACATGTAATCTGGATGTTATGGGTTTCAACCATGAAAACGGCTTTTTAAAAAAATGCATTTATATTTCGTGCATTTAAGACATCCTTAGTCATTTAGGGCTAAAAATTATAAGTGATGTAATCACATATTAATGCACTAAAACTTCAAAGCATAACAAGGGCTAATAATAACACGCACGAATATAGTTTTAAGTACATTTATGGAAAAACTCCCGACAAATAAAATAAAATAATAAATAATAAAATTACACTAAATCTCATACAACAATTCCTAAATCCTAGAATCTAAACTACAAAATAGTACTTCTTCCGTCCCGCTCAAAATTTCGATTTCTAAAATTTTTCTTGTTCCATTTTAAATGTCATTTTTTAAATTTAAGAAATAGTTTATTAATAATTTTATCTTTTTATCCTTATTTATTGAATTCCAATATTTTTCTCTTAACAACACATTCTCTCTTGACAAAAGGGTATTGAAATACTTTAAAATGATATTTTATAGAATTAAGATAAATTAAAGTTGACAGTTTGAGTAGAACGTAGGTAGCATACCCTAAACATTAAAATTTAAAATCTAAACTCTAATGAAATGCTGAAACCTTAAAATTTTCTAAAATGCTAAACTCAAAAATCCTAAAAACCTAAACCTTAAACTTTAAAATCCTAAAATCTAAATTCTTAATCCCTAAACCTCTAAAATCTAAATTCTTAAACCCTAAAGCTCTTAATCTTAAACTTTAAATTTTATTATTTTTAAGGGAGTCTCATAATGAGACTACCGAGGTTTATATCCTTCCTATAGTTTTATGAATCACTACCCGCAATATATATTAAAAAAATTTCCCATATATTAATGTAAAGCTCAAAGTGAATAGGAATAGCAATACGAATAGGAAAAAAAAATGAAGAAAAATTAAAACATAAAATTTACAGACTATTACAAAAATCATCGAAATTTTTATTATTTTAAAACAATATTATTAATATTATGAATTTCATTAATTTAAAAAAATAAAAAAAATTATTACTTTGAAAGAATATTAATAACTATATCCGTCCCAAAATTATGGTCTCTTTTCGGGTGTCTCAAAATAATTGTCTCTTTTTTTTAGCAAATAATTGTTCTATTTATATTTTTACAAATGTTTTTCTTTTCACTTTCTCACAATATCCTTATATAACAATTCGTGTAAACAATTAATATTAGTTGAATTTACTCAGTAGTATAGAAAAATCCATAAGATAATTAATTTTAAAATCTTATTATACTTATTATTCATCCTATTTTAAAAGTTTTAAGAAATTATTAATATCCAATCTTTAAGATCTTTTAAGGGTATATATGAAAAGATAAGAAAAAAATTATAGTTAAACTAATTTAACTAACTATTTTAAACTATGTGAAAAACATTAAGACTATAATTTTAGAAGCAATGGAGTATATATATTTATAATTTAATTAATTAATTATTGAAAAAAATAAAACTCAATTATTCCCTAAACTTGGATGCAATAATTTACCTAAAAATTAATTTTTCATAGAATCATTATCTTATCTTTGCAGTTTATATACAAAAGGAGCAAAACGGCCCAATTTTTTGTTATTTTGAAAATTTTTAATATTTCTAACTGAAAATTATTACTACTACTAAGGTAGAATAATTATTTTATTGAGAATATAATAAAATATTAATATTAATATTTTATTCCTTTTACGATAAGTTTTTTTTATTATTAATTTAGTACATAGCCGGAGTAATAAGTATATAGAAAACTGAGTTTTGAATAAATTATATATTGAAAACTGATTTTTGAATAAATTAATTTCATGAGACAAATTAAGTCTCTATCCGAAAAATGGACATATCATTAATATTATTAAACGTAAATTTTAGTTCTATTAATATACTCATCCTGTTCCGTAATCTTTTTTTCCTAATTTAACTTTTCACATATTAAGTAAATATATTTAATATTGTTCAACTATAATTTTTACTTAATATTTTTCTAATATAGTGTTATGTTCATAATTTATATTGTTCTATTGTAATTATATTGCTCACACTAAATTACTATTCTTAAAAAGATCTAACCTTCAATTTCACCCCGAACTTTTTGAGTAGTTGCAATTTCACTCTAAATCGACTTTTGTATCTTGGACACTCTAAACTTATTAATTAGTTACAATTACACCCTAATTTGTATTAATATCCAACTCATTATTTTTGAGTCTTAAAATTGTTTCAATTTTAAAATCAAATACTCAATCTTGATTATTTATTTATTTATTTGGGTTTGATTTTATTATTTATTGTTTAAATACTTAGACATGAAGTTCATTTTTTTATATTGTTTTAATCAAAATTCCAACCTTAGTTTACTTTTAGGTGCAATTGCAACAAATTAACAAGTTCAAGGTGTTGTAATTGACTTTTAGAGTGTAATCGCAAACTAAAAGCAAATTATGGTATAATTGCAAGTAGATTAACATTTCTTTCCACCCAAACTAAGTTTCAAACTCTATTTTCCATCATTTCTTATTTTACCTCCGTCCAAACAACCTATAAATAAATAATATAAGTAGCAAGTGAATATTTGAATTCCTTCCTCCAATAATATAATAAATGAATAAATTATTTAAAAATTTTATGAAAAGTAAAATAAATTACCTTTTCCTGGAATGAAAACCAAGCCACTGCCCTGACTAAAGTTGGCAACAGTATAATCAGGATTATATCTCTGCAGCAAATCGGCACTGATATTTGTCGCCCTCGCAATAGAATCCAAACTATCTTCAGGTCTGAGCGGATATGTAATAAACAACCCATACTCCTCAGAAATCGAGCTAACTCCACACGAGCAATTAACCGTCACGTTAAGCACACCAGTATCTGGTATGTTGTTCTCCGTATACTCAGGATTAGATAGCCGTAACGATGAAATCGTGGTCAAGTTGGCGTAAGTATTGTTCGCGATGGTGGTGTAAGTATCGCCTCCTGCGACGTTGTATTGGAACGTATGGCCAAGGAATTCACCGTCGATGCATTCGCAGGGAAAGGGGATGTTGATTCTGATAAAGGATGGGAGAGTGTCCTGATTTGGAACATTTTCTCTGTTGTACTCGACGATTGAATTAGCCGATTGTAAAATATTCGATTTGAATTCCAGGGCGATCTCTGATAAGACTTTTCCTGATACAACGTAGTATGATGCCAACGCTAAATCGCAGCCATCGCTGGTTCGGCATGCGGAATCGGCGGTGGTGCAATAAAGTGAGAGTAAAAGCAAAAGTAAAATTCCTAGTTTCAGATTCATTTGGGATCAAGAGATGAGAAGAGAAGGTTTTTCTGTTTTGATGAATAAGATGGACTTGAGAATTTGATTTTGATTTGTAATTTTGATCTGTGATGTTTTTGACAGTTGACTCGGATTGTAAACGCCTGCGATGATAATTTGGTGGTTGAAAAAGACATTTTTTTTTTTTTTAATTGAAGAAGGGACTGATGTGGACGACTGGTGCTGTTTTTTAATTTTTCTTTCTCTTCGAGCATATCAATATGGCGGTAATTTCCAGCTGGTTTCCCTTGGTTTTAGGCTCTAATATCTAAGCCGCCATCTTAAATGGGTTTGGTCTATTTGGGCTGGAGATGAAAATTGGGCCTTCAGGTTCTTGGCTCCAAAAATATTTATGTTTTATGTTCTAATCTTTCGTCCCTGCCTCTGTGTTCGATTGTGTTGATTGTTTTTTATATCTCACATTCCTAATATAACTATTTGTGAAAAAAGATAATTTGTTAGTAGGCCCTTTAGATTTTTTTTATACTTGCACTTTTCAAAATTGAATTTTTATTATCACTTTCACGGATTGAGGTCCCTTACCACTAGGGGCAAAATCAAAAAATTTAGTCAGTGTAGACAAATTTTATTCTTAAATTTTAATAAAATAAATTTTATTGGCCTCTAATTTAGAAATTACAAGTTTTAAATATTGATAAGAAAAAAAAAACACTATGCAATTTTCAGATATATTGAGCTATAATTTTTCTTAAATTTATTTTTCAATTTTTATATAGTAAAACTTATATTTACATAATTTTTCATTATTGAATGATCTATATAATGACTAATTCAAAGATAGTCTTTCAAAAATAAAAGGAAAAAAAAAAAGAAATTGATATGCTTAAAGTATAAATTGAAAAGAAAGAGACCAATTAATTAAAAAAATGAAAAAAAAAAAAGATAGAAGATGCAGGTTAAATTTAATAAAAAATTATGAAAAAAAGGAGATAAATATGGCCTGAATTTTATTGTAAAGCGCCAAAATAAAAGATGTATCTAACTAAATTTAGATAGTAAAAGAAATATTTAATTAAAGTTTTATATATTTTAAAATATTAAAATTTTAGTATAAATTATAAAAAATTTGTGTTCAATATTATATGAAATAAAAATTTTATATCGTTGAATTAAGAGTTAATCTAATGATGCAAGAATGGATTGGACCTCGAAAAGAAAAGATTCATGAACCATGATGGTTTGATTTTAAAAGCAAATACTATAATTAAAAAATTTTTTATTTGAGGATGGGTACATGCATACTCTAGGTATAGTATAGCTCGCCTGCTTACCACGCCAGGGGCTGCACCAGGTTATATAAAGTGGGGTCAATTAACTCATTTAACTTTTAAAAAATATTTATAAAATAGGGTTAAATTGATAAAAAAAATTAAAAAATATATATTAAATGAAAAATTTTAGAATTTTAATCTAATTGACCCTATTAAAAATTAAATTAAATAGATGACCCAAAGTAAATTAAATGAACCCTACATGGCTTCTTGCTTGGATAAATTGCACTTTTTCAATCTCACAGCCAAGTGATTGGTTAGAAAACGGAAAATACTCAAAGTAAAGATGCCTTTCATATCTACACCCAACTTATTTTGGAAATTCTGTATAATGTCTCTCTCCCTTATCTCCAACTTATTTTTATAATATCATTTTTTAAAAAATAGAAACCATATATCATAATATATAAAAGAATTATACTGACTCCGTTTATTTTGGGAAAATAATTTACTTTTAGAAAATATTTTCCATAAAAATGACTTAAGTTTCTTTTTCGATCAGAAAAATATTTTTCGTTGATTTATTTTTTTAAACACAACAAAATAACGAAAAATTGTAAAAAATATTTTTCTGTAAATTATTTTATGGAAATAAACGAAGTCTAATGATCATTTTATACACCAAAATTTTACCAAAAGCCAATATTCATAAAGTAAAAACTATTAGTTCTCACATAGCAGCAACCGTTATCAATAGTATTAACGACTAAATTAAACGAACACTTGTAACTATAAGTAAATTAAAGTGTACTTTACCGGATTCGTAAGCGATTAAACAAAGACAAATTGACTTCGGTAAACAGAAATTGGATTCAATAAACAGATAATCATTAAACTATATTTATCCAATTCATTTTTGCAAATCAAATAACCCACAATCAATAATAACTCATAATAAAATTCTTATAGTTTGTTTACTTGGAAATTTACAGAACCTAATACTACTCATTTAAATATTAAAAATGAGAAATAAAAAAATGAGGATTTAATTAGCTGAGGAATAAAAAATAAAATGAATTAATGAGAAATGTTTTTGGTTTGTCATTAGAACCGTAATAATCAAGTATTTGGAACTAAGTGCTCAAAGTCAAAGACTATAACGTGGAATTTTGGCCACCAAGTGGAGCAAGCGATCGTTTACGGCACATATATTATATTCGGTTAATTCGACCGGATACTTCAAATCAAAATTATATTTTTTTTATTCTTTGTATAAAAATTTATTATTACACTTTCTATAAATAGTTTATTATTGCACTTTCGACGAATGTAATAATTAGATTACTCTCATACATAAGAAATATATAGTTTGAACATGTAATAATAAAGTATATGAAAATAGTTTGGGATGGGTTTGTTGTGGTAGGCGCTTGTAAAGAGTAATGGACCCATGATATAGATACGAAGAGAGACATATATTAATTAAGTTCCACAAATTAATGAATTGCAATTCTGAAAAATTAGTAATTTTCCATATGAAGACGTAAAAGTAAAAGAATAGACATGTACGGGAAAGGTAGTTGTTAGTTTGGTGGGCTACAAAAATGTGAAAAATGTCAAACTTTTGATGTCACATACAAGAATGAATGTAACCAATTCATTTCCTCGAATTGGAAGATTGGACAACCACAATGATTTTAGGAAAGAAAAATCTAAAATAATCTCTATATTATAGTCAAGTTAATGTGTATATTTTCAAAAATTAATTATGAGCTCCCTAAATTATGATTCTATTAACAGTTTAATCTTTTTTTTTATATAAAACGGTCTCTTCTGATTGTCAGTTATAAAACTGACTTTGTATAAAAGGAATTTTAAGGTGGGAAGAAATAAATTAATCTATAAATTATTGTTAAATTATCATTTATTGACCAATTTATGCAACCTTTAATTATAAATACGCTATTGTTGACGGCAGTTCCCAAGAGAATTGTACCTAAAATTTACCATTTTTAGTGTGTAGAATTGCTATAATATATTATTCAATGATCCCCTCATTATTAATAGGACTCGATTAGTTATATTCAATGATTCATTTGATGTTAATCAAGAAATTTATTAGTTCAAATGACATTTCAAAGTAACAACTTCAAGGAAAGAAAGTGCAGGCCAGAGCATTCTTGCAGTTCCAGATAGTGCTTGGATTAGCCATTCCGAGTTGACGTTTACGTTTAGCATTTCAATCGGCAATAGCTAATTTGAAGTATAAATCTTTGTTCAAAAGGCGGGCTTTTTTTTTAAAAAAAAAGGAAAATATCAAAGTAAATAAATTTTTTTATTCGAAAATGTTGAAAAAAATGTGCATTATTTACTCGAGCGTATAAACGCTAAATCTCTTTCAATTAGAAAAAAAAAAATAATGAATAAAAAAATTAAATTGTTTAATGTGAAATTAATGTCGGCAACCATCATATTACTACTTTCTTATTGTTACAGTAACTTATCATTTTTTTTTTGTATATTTTTTCTTATATTCATATATAATAAATAAGTCAGGTAGAAAATTATATATATTATATATAAAATTTAGTTTCTTCTCTCATTTCATTAGAGTCGGTGAGAACAAAATGGAAACGATGAACGCATCTTTGAATAGTTATGTATTCAGTGCTAAGTGGCAACAGCTAGCTATAAAAATTTTACTGGTTCGAAATAGGAAGCTATGACATAAACTAAACGCACGTGCCGTACACATTAGAAAGTGATCCCTTGACCACTTCTATCTTTTTAATATTTTTTTTAAAATAAAAATTAATGACGGTTGATGGCCATTGCCAAGGTTTTCCAATTCCCACCTTGCTAATAATATAAATTTTTTGAAGTCAATTTAACTATTGTTGAACATTGCTTTATCTTTAATTAAAAAATTTATATATGACTCCTCTCACAATTTAAAATAGAAAAAAAAAACTAATTTAGAGTTATAATTTTTATAGTTTTTAGGCTATACACTCCATTGTTGTAATAAAAAAGATCCAAACCAATAATATTCATTAGAAAATCAAGCAAACTATAACTGATGGTAATATTATCAATGATGAAGTCAAAAATCAGACTTGGGGCAAAAAATATCTTGCACAAGAGTCTAAATAAAAAAGAGAATTTTTTAAGATAAAAATAAAAAGGTTTTTAGAGATCGAGGACGGTGGCTTCCTCTATCCACCCTTTATTCTGCCTAGGATTGTAAACGAGCCAAGTTGCTCGAGGCTCGGCTCGATAAAAGCTCCCTCGAGCTTGTTCAATAAGTTTGTCGAGCCGAGCTTGATCTTGGATCATTATTGAGCTGAATCGAGCTCACGAGCTAGCTCAATAAGCTAAAACAATTAAAATTCATATTAAAATGACGCTATTTTGGTTAATAGAATTCGAGTTCGAGCTCAGACTCGACTCATTTATAATTATCAAGTTAAGGCAGAGCCGAGCTGAAACTTGGTTATTTTTAAACGAGTCAAGATCAAGCTCAGATTTCCAAGCTTGAAATGAGCTCGAGCTCGAACTTGAGTTCGATTCTCTTACAACCTTAACTCCGCCTCTTAATAATATGACATCAATCTCATAATATTTATATTAATATTTGTGTATTTTGTTTTAAACTAAAGTTCAACAATAATATTTCTTTGAAATTATTACCAGGATATTGCTCATTTAATTATAAATGTTGCACCAGAAAGGGAGAAACAGTGAGAATTTAATATGAATACAACTTTCTAAATTGAGATATTGAGACAAAACGCATTGAAGGTATATTATTATAACCTAATGGTCAACGCACCCAAGTCCTAGCTCCTTCCAAAGTTAAAAAAAATAATAATAATAAATTAAATTAAAATTAAAATTAAAGAAAGAATAGGGGTAGGGTAGGGCTTTTCATATAATGCCTTAATATACCAAGCACGAATTAACAAAAAGTAGGAAGCAACCTTTCTGTGCACCTAACAGATCCTACTTTCATATAAAATAATAATTTCTTATTTCTAAATTTCTGTAGGGACATCATTTAGACCATGAATATATTTATTATATATATTCCTTAACTTTGCAATAACTCAAGTTGTCGTAATTGCCTAGTCAGCACACCAATAAAGCCTTTTTCTTCCAGAAGCAATTTTTTTCCCTTTGTAATATAGAATTATATTTCGTTAGACCGATTCGCTCTCTATTCACCTATTAATTAAATTAATAAAAATATAATTTTTTAAAAAAATTATTCATACTTTATTTTTTTAATATATAATTAAAATTACCTTGGTTGAATAAAAATTTATATTTTTATTGTTTTTTCTATAAATAAAGTCATAAAATTCGATTTAAGCAAGTTTATATATATATAAATAAATTTGTTGAGTTCGAATCCTCTCAATCACAAGTATTTTCACTAATCTAATTATTGTGTAACCTACAGTGTTATTTTTTCCATCAACCCTCCTAATAAATAAAAAAATTTATTTTTTAAATAAAATACATATAAATAATTAAGCATTTTAAAATTTTAAGTTTTCTCTTTAATAAATTTATTTTTAATGAATATATATGACAATGAGATATTTGAAAATTTTTTATATTTTATTTATTAAATATTTAATTCTTTTAGAAAATATATATAAAACAGAAAATATTTTTCTTTATGTTTCTATGATATGATTTGATTGGATGTATTTTTTAAAAATAAATTTTCAAATAGATTATATATAATATTTTATTTAGGAGAGAGGTAAAAAGGGAAAAAAAAAGGATATTATTTTTATTAACATTTTTTTATGTTTGTAAGATTTGATTGGATATATTTTTTAAAAAGTAAATTTTCAAATAGAATTTACATAATTAAACCTATATGGTAAATAGTTGAAAATTTTAATTTTAAAAAAAATAATATTTTATTGATATACTTATATATTTATATACATTGAAACATTTTTTATTTTTTTTAGTTGAGTTACGAATTTAATTATTGTGTAACAAGTAATATTATTTTGACCATCAAACTTCCTAATGAATCAAAGAAAATTAATTTTTTTTAAATAAATACATATATAATTAAGAAATTTAAAATTTTAATTTATATATTTACTAAATTTATTTTTAATGAATATATATTATAACCAGACTGTCACGACCCGTTTCCGTGGGCCGGACCGGCACTAGGGCCCAGGTAAGCTTAAGGCCCCCGAAGCCCGTAGTAAGCCTGAAATACTAAAACTTTACCAGGTCAAAATTATATTAAACATTCAGCCCATATAATTATATTGTTTATCATACACGACTAATTGTATATAGTTTCTACAATTGCGGAGTCACTAACTAATAGCCATACATAGATTCTTATACATCTAGATACATAGCAAAATATTTATTGGTCTAGGAAAATTTTTTCTTTCTAACTCTGTGACGAAGGAACATAGCTTAGTCGAATTAAAGAGAAACTTTCTTCCTGAAAAATTAAACAAGATATGTGAGCTTTCTAAGGAGTAATTATTATTGCACAACACACACATTCACACAGATGTATAAATATATATATATATATATATATATGTATATGTATATCAATCTAGTCCTCCGACTAGTATATGCTCACGCAGCCAGTCACACAAAATGGCATGTCACCAGCACTCACAAACAATATCACCTTCAAATAATCACATCACGTGGAAATTAGTCAGTGGCGTCACCTAAATCCCCGACGAGCCGTCCTCTCAAACAGCCCATCCTCTCAAACATGTGCACCCGGGGAGCCAATCCCCCATATCTGGCCGACCGGTCTAATCCTCACTTGACCAGTCCTCTCAATATTTTATTTTTACATTCTCTCTTTTCTTTTCCATATCATCAACATCATTTCATCAGTTCATCAGGTGCACACGGGGGCGCCGATCTCCCATTTACCCGGCCGACGGTCCACTTTCATCAGTTCATCAGGATCCTTATTTATCGACCGTCCTCACAAACCCATGGTGACCCACTTCATCCCAACTCCACACAAACAGAGCACAGTATATACACAGTACAATTAATCAAGCATTTCAATTAGATGCAGACATATGGATCAGCTGAACATTGTAATGCAATGCACAATCAAACATCCATTCTCAAATGCAATTAAATAATTAAACAAATAATCTTAACAATAACAACAACGATAAAATAATAATAATAATAATCATAATAGACTATGATAATGATATGGTAGTTAAAGCACTTTATTTATTATGTATCGAATTGTAAAAATTATCTAATTAAACTTATTTGTTATGTTATCAATTAAAATCAGTCTAAAGTTCTACCGAAATTTCGGCAGCACCTCCCCTAAAAATGGGACTATCAACCTGTTTAAATATCCCAACAACACTAAGTATCATTCAATCAATACACACAGCCCATCCATCGGGCAATTAAACAAATCAAATTTCCCATCCTCCTTCAATTTCAACATCACCGCACAATCAAAATTATAATTTACAATAACATTATATCTAAACTACCTTAATCCACACTTAAATTCTATTAGATTTATTATTATCAAACTTTCCTAACAAATTTATGTAGTACTAGAATTAAATTTAATTAGTCAAATATTTTAATTAATCAATAAATCAACATTAATTCAAATTAATTTAACTACTCCCAATGACTAAAATTAAACTAACTAAAATTACTACATTCAATTAACCACAATTCATTAAATTAAATTAATTAACTAAAATTATTAAAATTGATTTATACCCCAAAATATAATTTTCTTGCAGGATTGGGATTTTACGCGTACCGGATTGAAACTACACGTGCTGGAAGCGATTGGACCACCTGAGATCAACGCAGGAGGGGCTGACTTGCAGTGGTGGCGCGACCTGGTGGCGGAGCAGCTGGCGGCGCAACTACAGGCGCGACAGATATGCTCCTGGTGGTCGGAGACTTGCTGGATCGACGCTCACCTGGACAAATCGGAGGAGCAACCTTCTGTCCCTGCTTGGCTTGAACGGAGAGAGGCGCCAGCGATGGCGGAGCTACTGCAGCGTGGAGCAGCGGCGAGGTGGCGCGACGTGGCTGAGCTCGTGATGGTGGCTCGCATTTCTGCTGGAGCTGTTGGGGCGCGACGCAGATGCAGTCACAGAGAAGAAGAAAGGGAAAGAAAGAAAAGAAAAGAAAGAAAGAAAGAAGAAGAAGAAGAAGAAGAAGAGAGGAGGAGGAGACGGCGGTGGTAGTGTCGGTGGTGCTGTGTGGGTGGTCAGGAGGCGCAAGACTGACTTAGTGAGGGAGATTAGCGTTGAAGATAAAAGGGGAGGAGATGTTTCTAGATGGTTTGGGCTGGTTCGGTTCGATTCGGGTTCGAATCAGCCCAAATCTTCGATTTCCAACTGGTTTTCGGCTTTTTCAATTGGTTTTCGGTTCGATTCCTCACAGTATTCGCACTAAAATATTAATATAAATTTCCAGGCTGTCGATTTATTAAATTTAAATGAAAAAAATCTTTGAAAATAAAAATTCGGGTTATTTCACAGACATTTGGAAATTTTTTATATTTCATTTATTAATATTTAATTCTTTTAAGATATAGATAAAAAATATATACTTTTTTATTAATATTCTGTTTTCTTTATGTTTGTATGATATGATTGGATATGTTTTTAAAACATAAATTTTCAACTAGAATATATATAATATAATATTTTATTTAGGAGAGAGATAAAAAAAGAAATAAATATATTATTTTTATTAATATTTTGGTTCTTTATGTTTGTCATATTTGATTAGATATACTTTTTACAAAGTAAATTTTCAAATAGAATTTACATAATTAAATATAGGACGGTAAACAATTTTCATTTTACAATAATTGTATACATTGAAACGTTTTCTTTATTAGGTGAGTTTTGAAATAGTTTTATTCTTAATAATAATTTTTTATTTTCTTTTTCATTACTGAATAATTTGTAATTATTATTATTTTAATTTAGTAAGAGATTTATATCTCTTTTGCAATAAATAGATGGCCTATTGATGGTTAAATATTTTTAATTTTCTTGATATTTTTTCTCTTATATCCTAAATCTGTTTGACTTAAAAGAAAATAGTATTTAGAAAATTGAAAAAAAAAATTAAAACTATATATTTCTATTTTGATCATTTCAAGAATCTGTATCTATGTGTATATATTCATTTCTCTGATACATTGGGTAAATAATATTGTCACTGTAGTCAAAGTGATTTACATTATCAATTTAAATCATTTTCTCATTTCTTTTCTTTGATCTTGCAGTAGAAATAATTTATTATTATTATTCATTCTAGTTGCATATAGATATTCATTTAGGGTTGAGAGCAGGGGGTTGAAGATTGAATGATGACTTGATTTCTTTTTGAGCACCTATTAAGGTTTTAAAAATCTACAATTATAAATTATGGACTAAAGGATTGGTCTAAGAATTGGATTGAATTTTATTCTAAAATCACTCCATTATATAAAAATAGAGTTTAGTACATAATAAGTAGCATTGCAAGTAATTTGTACTACAAAATATAATACAAATTAACCATTTGTATTTATTTTAATCTAAACAGAACTTGTATATATATATATATATATATATATATATATATATATATATATATATATATATAATGAATATATAACGAGTATAGTCAACGTGCAACTCACGTCATATAAAAGACTAATACTATATATAAAAGTGGAAATAGTGGGGAGGGGGGAGATAATGAGATTTTCCGACAGTATCCTTAATAAAATTTAGAATGCCTTAAAATAAACTTAGTCACACCTCACTTATGTGAGGAGCGAGAGGTCTCGAGTTCGAATCCTCTTGCCCACAAGTGTTTTCACCAATTTAGTGAGTGGAGAGTTATTCCTTGTCGTGTAGGTTGCAATGTTATTGTGGCCAATTAGGCTTTCTAATGAATTAAAAAAAAATTATTTTTTAAATAAATATGTATAAATAATTAAGAATTTAAAAATTTAAGTTTTATCTTTACTAAATTTTTTTTAATAAATATATATGATAATGAGACATTTGAAAATATTTTTATATTTTATTTATGAAATATTTAATTCTTTTAGGATATATATATATTAAAATTTTTTCTTTATGTTTGTATGATTTGATTGGATGTATTTTTTTAATAATAAAATTTCAAATAGAATATATATAATATTTTATTAGGAGAGATAAAAAAAGAAAAAAGTATATTATTTTTATTAATATTTTTCTTTATGTTTGTAAGATTTGGTTGAATGTATCTTTTAAAAATTAAAATTTTAAATAGAATTTACATAATTAAAGTTGGAATGGTAAATAGTTGAAATTTTTAATTTTAAAAAAATATATAATATTTTATTAATATATTTATACACATTGAAACTTTTTTTGTTAAATGATTTTTGAAAGATTTTTGTTTTTAATAATAATTTCTTTTTGTTACTAAATAATTTGTAAGTATTACTATTTTAATTTAATAAGAGATATATATCCCCTTGCAATAAATAGATGTCTATTTATGATTATACATTTTTAATTTTCTTGATATTTTTTCTCTTAATTCCTAAATTTGTTTAATTTAAAAGAAAATAGTTTTTAGAAAACTAAAAAAAAAAATTAGAACTATATAGTTCTGTTTAGGTCACTTTTTGGGGTTTTAAAAATTCATATGTTTGTGCATATATTTCTCTCTTTGATATTTGGGTAAATAATACTGCCACCGTATCTAAAATGATTTCCATTATTAATTCAAATCATCCTCCATTTCTTTTCTTTTACCTAGCTGTAAAAATTAATTTATTATTATTTTTATTATAATTGTATATAGATATTGATTAAAGGTTGAAGGCAAGATTGGAAAATAAAGTATATAAGAAATAGTATTGTAAATAGTTTGTACTGTAAAATGCAATACAAATTAATCATTTATATTTATTTTAATCTAAATAAAATTCATACTTTAATATTATATAAATAAAAAATAAATACATGACATGTAAACCGTTGTTCCAAAATTATAATCCTAAAATAATCACACGTTGTTTTTATATTACATTTTCAATCTAGTATTAGCCGACATTTTCAATACGTGTCCATACTATCATATTACTATTATTATTTATTAATCGTTATTTTGCTTTTTTATATGTTTTTTATTTGTTTAATAGCTTTTTTTGTTTTTTACGCGCCTCTAACCACTAGTATATCTTGTTTTCTATAGTGCTAATTGAGTGCGTCGGCATTTGACTATTGACATTTACACAGCACATAGCGCTTCTTGAGGCGTGTGCTTTCTTTCTTTTTTTTTTTTCTTTTGACAATTAAACTTTCGTGCATGCTTCTCCATTTTTTTATTATTTTAATTACTTAATTCATCTATATTTTTTCATGGAATATTAATATCATGTATTGAAGTTTATAATCATATTATTTATAAGAAGTAAGAGACAATAATAAGTTACGCTGAAGATCAGAGTGAAAATTTATTAAAGAAAATAAACACAAAATTCAAAACAAAATTTGTATTTTATATAAAATATTGTGACTTGGTATTAAAAAATAACTTTTAGAGAATAATCAATAATAGAAAAAAGTTGAATTGGTCCCTAAATTATGATTCAATTAATATATAAGCATCTCTATTTTTAAATATTAATTATGATTATATTATTAATATAATCATAATTTAAAAATTTTATAAATTATTGTTTAAAAATAAAAATTTTTCTATATTAATTTAATTATAATTTAGTGCGATTTTTTTTTTTTTTTAGTCAAGAAGATGGCTTTAAAATTCGAAAAAAAAAAAAATCAAATTTCGATTGACGTTAACCATATCCTAATGGATTAAAAAAAAAACCCTCGAAAGACTAAATACGGATGTTGTCAACAAGTTAAGTTCAAAATTTTTTTATTATTTTATTAGATTTCCAATAGAATATTGAAATGGGCATTGTTTGTGGTCTTCAAAGGGAAATCAAAATCGCAGCAAACCCTTACTTTCTTACCCTTCAAGTTCACATATATACGTGGCCTCCTCCTCCTCCACCACCACCACCGCCACCACCACCACCACCACCCCCTTGTTGACTTCTCTCCCTAACCGTCATTCCAGGATTATGTGTTTGACTCTACCCACATAAATTATTATACGCCACTTGAATACTCACCGTTCGATCGTGACTTCATCATGATCAGAATTTTATATAATTAGAAATATGGACCATCTCCAACTCTCCATATATATATATATATATATATATATATATATATATATATATATATATATATATATAATACAGCAAAGCTTGCCTTTCTATCTAATATCTCTTTCACAGACATTCTCTAAGCCAGAAAAAAATAAAAGAAAAGAACAAGAAAAAGTATGAATCGCTTTCGCCTCTGTATTTTTGTTATTGCTCTTATACTTTTCTCATTAGCTAACACAAGTCAAGCCACCGCAAGGCCTTTTCCTTCTGCACCGTCCGCCACCACAAGCCGAAGGCAAGCGTTTCGTACCGCTTTTAACAACGTTCGTTTTCATGGCCGAGCTGAGGAATTGGAGTCGCAGAAGCGAAAAGTTCCTACAGGATCAAATCCCTTGCACAATAAGAGGAGGTTATGAAGATTTTCTTCTTCTTCTTTTAATTTTTTGTTCCTGTTATGTTGTTTATATATATAGCCAGTATTATATTAATTTGTTAATTAATTATACTAGCTAGCATAGATTATTAGAAGTAATTGTATAAGATATATTTATACTGCAACTCTAGAATATACATATATAGTTATTCTGTTTAATTTTTGTAGTGATTAGAATACAAAAGTTGAAGGTTAATGTGATTTCAAAAAATTTATGTCAAAATAAAAAAATAAGAATCAAATATATTTATATATTCAGATAATAAATTGATTTTTCTTCCTTCTATATATTTCTGTGAAGGAAAAAGGAATACCTTAAAGGCAAAATCTTATCCCAACCAATTTGAGATTAAGCTGTAATTAAGTCGAGTGGTTCTTAGTTATATGTCTTTTTCCTCATTTTGATATAATGCATGGTTATAATCTTATACACATAAGCGTTTGATTTCAATTTTGATTTTCTAAGTTAATTAGATGCAAGGGCGGATCTAAAAAATAAATTTTTCGGGTCAATTATATTAAATATTTAATTTTAGTTTTAAGAGAGCTGAATTTATATATATATAAAAAGAAAATTAAAGAAGAGGAATGAATTGATTTTCTTTTTCTCAATATACATCCGCCACTTGAATTAGATGATTGCAAAGTAAACATTTCTTGAATATACACAATTAAATGTATACTCTTTATTTTATTTCAAAAAAAAAAAAATAGTTCTTTTTTTTTTCTTATATAAACAGTGAGAGCTATAGAGCTAGATGGAGTGGGTTATGGGTAATGGGTAATGGGTAATGGGTAATGGGTAGTCCACTCAATTATAGACCCAATTTTAATGAGAGTAGTGTAAAGACCCATTATTTCATACAACAACCATGCAATTAAGAAAGGCAACACGCTTTGTGCAGAGAAAATTGAAAGAAATAATATTGGGTATATATATAGTAGCTAGCTGTTGATTTGGTCCACACTACTCCACAATCAATTAGTAGAACAAATTAATTGCACCAATGATAGCTTTTCATACTTGTAACAAAATGCAATATATTATTCAAACTTCCTAGTATTAGAATATTTCAAATTCGAGCCTTTACGGGTCGGATGGATCGTGGACCGAAATTATATAAGAGTGTAGTTTTCTTTTTGACTCATTAAATTAGTACCATTCACTCTTTATATGAATGAAAAGAACAACCGTACCACACTTGATTGACATTCAAATTGATTCAATTAGCATTAAGAACTTATATATTTTGCATCTTAAATTTAAAAATTGCTATTAAATTCAAACATTTTGGAGGTAGAGTTTTAGTAGGTGAATTCATTTACACCCTATATTGTAATCAGTGCAGAAGCAATGAAAAAGGAGATCTTTCTCTATCTCCTGCACTTAATAACAGAGGAATGTAAGAGTGTGGGTGTGGTCCAGAGTGTATTTTTTTTCTGTGCTTACAACACCCCACCAAGGGCGTTTAGGTCTGTGTATTGTGGGATTGCGCGTGTAATAGTAATATTTGAACTTAGTTGAACAAATTATTACGTAGTTGAAAACCTTTCCCTTTGTATTCTATTATGGAATCTAGTTGTGAAATTGGAATGTAAATGTAACCCCACGCACCATCAAAGGCACGTGAGAACTTGTCAGGGATACTTAACTAACTCTCTTTGCCTTTAATCCTTTTCTATGCTTCCTCTGTCCTCATTCAACCGTCAGGCCCGGCCTATTTATATTCAGTTATATACAACCACATGTTGCCCCTCGCCGGCTAATCCGATTTACGTCGTTAGAATTGGTCTGACAATTGTTATGAGAATTTGGAAACAATAATTTTTTATACTAACTTTTTTTTTGAGGGTTAAATAAGGTCATTAACACAAAGTATTGGTATCGCAAAGGCTAAATGATATGATAGAGAATCTTATTTCTCCTAATTATAAGTTTTAAATTTGAGTTTTGGATATGAAGTCTTTCTTAATTTTGAGTGCTGAACAAAGATCCATATGGCTGCCAAAATTTTTTAAAATTTATAAAAAGAGAAAAAATTTTACTTATACCGGATCCATGGCCTCACTCATGGACCAAACCAATGAGAATAAGATTTTTTATTAAAAGGAGATTATTTCTAACTATATATTGGAAAAAATGATAAAATCGGAACACTTTTTAAAGAATTCTTTCTGTGATTGGTTTGCTCACAAGCGTGGCTATCAACCCAGGCAAGTAATTTCCATCAAAAGCCAATAATTGGTCTTAAAAAAATATTTTTATGATGTAAGATGGAGAAATGTTCAAGCTACAATTTTTTGATAAGAATTTTTGAACTACAGTCCTCTTACTTGACAAATGTTGTCTTGGGTCTTGTCCTGGACAATAATGTCAATGAAGAGAAAAATTTTTGCTAATCTGCGCAGATGATGCTTCACTTGTTTTTATACAAATGACAAAATAGATGCAGTATCATCTCCTCCATTTTTTTTTCCCCTCAGTAGTCGGAATAAAAAATATGCTCACTTGGCCTTCTCTTAAAAGTTTTGTGATCTTTTTAGCTGAAATGTGGCTGCCCATGTAGTTTTTTTCTTCTTTGTACTATGATTTCTATATCATACTTTTCTCTCCAGAATTTGATTTTACGAACAGACGGAGAAAAGGGTGCTGAAAATTCTGAGCAATCTAGAAGCACAAGTGAGGCTGAAATCTTACCTTCAAAAAGTTAGAACATTGGAGATGCATTAGAAAACCAAGTTGAAAACATCAAGGATGAAAAGCAAACATCTGTTGTTGAGGCTGAAATTCCTTCTACCATACAAATTGAAAATGAAAAATGGAACCCACCCTGAAGAAAAATGGCCCTTTTGATACTTCAAATGCACAAAGCAACAATGCTTCCCCTGAGGGGAGTGTAACTAAAGGTTTCTACCTTCTCCATGTTAGTTAACCTTTGGCTTTTACGGACTCGGATCAAACTTCACTTTTTGTGTGAAAATTTAACTATCAATGCAATATCTTATGCTTTGTCTGAAAATATTGGGGGTAAAATATTATGCTGATTACTATTTTAGTGACAGGGCTAAAGCCTGATACAAATGGTTTGCGAGTAAAGAAACATATTGTTAGTGTTTGATATTGTATATATTAAGTTGCATATCCCACTAACTAATTATTCACTTATGTTTTTATATGGATTGCAACAACCATATCACCAACTCTAGTAAAACTGCTTCGAGAAGAAACAAGAGCAGAAATGATGGATTTCAGGAAAGTTCTCTGATAGACTGGAGGGGACATTGTTAAAGCTCAGGAGTTCCTTAGAAAGAAAGGATCAGCAAGCGCAGAAAAGAAAACCCGGTAGAGCCACAACTGAGGGAATAATTGGTTCCTACATTCATGACGGCAGGATCGGTATCCTGATAGAGATGATCTGTGAAACAGATTTTGCCTCTCGAGGTGACATTTTGAAGGAACTAGTGGATGACTTAGAAATGCATGTGGCAGCATTATCGAAGATGTTCCTGAAGAGATTGTAAACAAGGAAAGAGAAATTGAGTTGCGGAAGGAAGATCTCTTGTCAAGACCATAGCAGATTAGATTAAAGATTATAAAATAGATGGTCGAATCATGAAGAGACTTGAGGAGTTGGGATTGCTGGAACAACCATACATCAAGAACGATAAGATTATGGTGATGGATTGGGTGAAACAGATAATTGCAACTATTGGAGAAAATATGAAAGGAAGGAGGTTCATAGGCTAAAAACTCAGGAGGGTAAACTTTAATAAGGTTAAGTAATTTTAATTTGTAATTTTTTAATCACTAAACTTTGATTTTCGTTTCAACGGGTGGTTATTCACCGAAATGTGATTATTGAAAATACTAACATGGCTCTAAAAATAAAATATTTCATTTTAAAAAGTAATACTTTCTCCTTATATGTTAATATAAGAGTTATTTATTAATGTATTGAACAAATAATGTCATTTATATGAAACAAGTTTTATAAAAAAAAAAAAAAAAATCATTCTACCTTTGTATTTTGCGACATTTTTTTCTTCTCTTTTTATATTCCTTCTTGATCATGAATTTTCTTTTATGAAATATATAATTTTTAGCGTCATATTACTATTTCAATTATCGCATTTCAATAGGTGATTTTCCGTTGAAACAAAAATTAAAATTAAGTGATTAAAAATTGACAAATTGAAATTAGGTGAAACTAAATACAAAATTGCACTGTTGGTATTATTTACCCAAAACTCAGGTTTTTACAGCTGAGGTGGCTTCTCAAATTGCAGCAGTATCGGTTGTAGCGCAAGCAAAAGAGCAGCGTACTTCAGGTGAAGCCAATGAAGCTGCTAAGAAGTAAGTGAGCACTAGACATAGATTTTGATGAATATGCTGTGGTAAGTCAATAATATGAACTTTCTATCTGTTATCATTTCTTTGGAAGTAAGGTAGGAAATTCTGCAGGCTGCAAGACATAAATCTCATGCTAAATTCGAGTGAGACTGAGAGTGGTGCAAAAAGGACAAGGAAGAGGAGAAAAATAGCAGAATGGATAAGAGAAGATAAAAAGGAGTAGATGATAAGAAAAAGAAAAAGAAATTAGTGGAAAGAAGATGGGAGAA
Source organism: Jatropha curcas (assembly GCF_041381405.1). Lineage (NCBI taxonomy): Eukaryota > Viridiplantae > Streptophyta > Magnoliopsida > Malpighiales > Euphorbiaceae > Jatropha > Jatropha curcas. The sequence continues at coordinate 7,167,793 of NC_143153.1, read as the reverse complement.
AATGATGTAGAAAAGAAAACTGAAGGAATAGAAGATAAGATAGATTACCAATTCTTTTTTTTTTTTTTTTTTAATTCATCAACATTGAGTATGACCAACTTGGTATCGTGGAATCGATTGGGTCGCCCTAACACAACTGAAGAATAGCAAAAATCTAATAGCCATTGCTAGGGAAAAAAAAATTTTGCTATAGAGCATGTCTCTCTCCCATATTTATATTGTTCTTAGAGGACATTCCACAGATTTAAACATGTTCTTATATATGCCCTGCTTTATTTTGCAGACCACCAACAGTTCAAGTTTTTGTTGCACTTGTTAAACAACTAAGAGAAGAAATAGGAGCTGGGATGATGGAATGCAAGAAAGCTGTGTCTAAATTGGAGGCGACCTTGAGAAGGTACAGGAGTATCTCAGCAAGAAAGGTCTTTCAAACACTGATAAGAAATCTCGTGGGCTTGCAGCTGAAGGTAGAATTGGCTCCTACATTCACGATTCTCACATTGAAATTCTAATTAAAGTCAATTGTGAAACTGACTTTATAGGTAGAAGTGAAAAATGTTCGAAATTTTAATGTAGGTTGCTATCAATTGTTGGTTCGTTTGTGTGAGAAAATAGACTGTAAGAAATATAATTTAAGAATATATGTATGGAGTTAAATTTGTATTTAAGTAATCACTTGTGTAACAGGCTTATGCACTTCTAATGAGCTGGTGAGGCAGTTATAAGGATTATATATAGATAGGCTAGGTCTCTTCTCCATCCTTAATTCTAATATTGGCCAGTCCTATTGAAAGCCACTCGTGAATAAAAGAATTCTAATTTCGTGTTAATTTGAGCATTTGGTTGCAAATAATTACAATTAATTAACTATTTTGGTGATCTAAATTCATGTACTACATCTGTTTATTTTCTTGCAAAAAATTTAAGAAATTAGTTGATGACCTAGCAATGCAAGTTGTGGCTTGCCCACAGATACAGTTTGTATCCATTGAGGACACCCCAGAGAGCATTCTGAGCAAGGAAAAGGAGCTCGAGATGCAGAGAGAGGACCTGTTGGAGAGGTTGCACTTCTAGAGCAACCTTTCATTAAGGATAATAATAGCCTTTTGGTTTTGATGAAAGACTTGGTCAAGCAGACTGTTGGTGCTCTTGGGGAGAGCATAAAAGTCCGGAGGTTCGTTGATTTACTCTTGGGGAGAGTATTGAAAATACAAATACTGATACTTGAGACAGAAAAAAGAAGTTGGCTCAAATCACAAACATGTAAAGAAAAAATCAAGTAATTAAACGTTGGGATGTAAAAGTTGGGACGCCTCACTTAGCTTTAAGGGAACCCTAACGGTAGATTTAAAGGAAGGACTGTTGGTTTCAAACAAATCTCAGGGACAAAAGAAAATGCATGCTTTAGAAGATTGCCCATGGTGGCGGGGCTCCTTGTTTGTGCTGCCTGGATAATAATGTTCAAGTGCCCCGCCCCGCCCCGCCACATTCCAGTGGACTTCCATGGCTCCGAGGATGGGATGGAAAGGCCCGAAGAAGAAAGAATGGGAAAGGCCAAACAATTTTCTCTTCCATTGTTATCGATAAATCATAAACGCATTTAGTGTAATTTTAACACGAATACAAGCATATTCCTTATGCTACTTTTACCCCACATAAGTTAACTAATGACTGCATAAATTGAGATCCTCCTCTTATTGTGAAATTACGGAAACTGAAAAACGACTTCAAATTTCTTTTCCTGAGGCTGAGGCGCTACGAGTTTTCAGACGCTTGTTTCTTCAGTGCAAGAAGAGTAGTATAACACAAAAGGGAGAAAAATATCAAAATGAACCAAGATTAATTCAGATTTGATAATTATGCTCAGAGCAGCATCGTTAATAATTGTCACAAAATCCAGTCTTTTGAGCTAAGATTTAACTATCTTGACAGAATCACGAATAAAGCTCAAAATACAAACACTGAATCAATCTAGTTTCCTTCTATTCATCAAACAAATTAATTATACAACAAATCGGTAAGTAATATATCGTCCTGCAGTTTCACTAGGCCTGATGATCTTCACAACTTGCCCACGCTTCAACCCAAAATACCTAGCAATTGGGTCAGTCACCTGAATTCGAGGCAGCTGCACAATCACAACATATAATCAGACACTATCAGCACTATCAATAGAAAATTCCTCATAAATGCTCATATACCAAGTCTCACAATTAGGTGATATTTGCTAGCATAATTTACAGGAAAGCCCCACTGCCCAGCGTATCAATTATCCCAAAAAGGAAGTTAGAGTTACCTATTTGTTAAATTGTTATAGACACACAAAACACGTGTAGACACGCACAGTAAGCCAAGCATGCTCAATCTCACACTGATGCTCATTGTGAAAGGTAAGGTAGCTCTGTTATAAGCAGTTCTCTAAATAACCAACCATCCTTTGACAAGCCTTTAATGTAAAGCTATTGAAAGCTAGCCTTCGGCAGCATGCAACAACCAGAATGGTTGACCCTAGCAAGCCAATATGTGCAAACACACCCCACCATACTAGCCTATGCATTTCAAGAAATTTTATCCATCTCTGATTGTTCATTCACTTCATGCATGCAGTGAAACCCTTCTTCATAAGGTTACATGCAAACCAGCAACTAAATGTTCATATGGCTGTAAACTAATGGTTGCAAAAAGAAAAATGTTCAACGTGCATGCAAACAGTGATTAGGTAGTGGCAAGTCATCAGTCATATGATCCCCCAATCCAAAAACAACCATCAAATGAAATTAAAAGAATGTAGAAGAAATTAGATATATAATTAAGTATTATAAAAAATGAAATATTAAGATTTCCCTTGCCTGTGTTTCCTTCACAGTGTATCTCTCTAACAATGTCTTCTTCTCTTCATTTGTTAGCACCTGATGCTCAGGGACAAGAACATGCTCTTTGATGTTAACCAGCAGCTCTGCTTCCTGTATGAATGGAATCGAAAGGCATCAATGTTCCTTCTTCTATTAAGGTAAGAGGGCATGTAAAGGAAGTGAAGTTGAAAATAGTTAAGGCAGTCTCAGGTTAAGCAATTCATAAATGAAACACTAATAACTAGGAGAAAGGATAATGGTATATTTTACCAAAATAGCATTTTGAAACCCAAGTGGCCTTCAGCGCAAGTCCATTTTGATTTTCAATATCAAATTTGACAATTTGGTGAACCACCCATGTTTCATTCAAAACTCAACAGTTCAGTTAATGGATTCCACCAAGGATAACATGGACAGGACAGTAGATCATTCGCAAGACCAAAATCATACTCACATCTAATGTGCGTGAATGATACCATAAAAAAGAACTTTGTAGAATTATTATTATAATTTTTTTTTGGGTATTATTTCAGAGCTTTGGCCATGGACATTGGATGAAAGAACAGCAGGTATATAGATTTTCAAGAATGCCACAGGAGATGCAGCCATTCTAGCACGTCCTAACCATAACCATCAGTGAACCTATCCATCCAAGCATTATTCCTAATTGTATGATTTGAGGACAACAGAAGTGCAAAAAGCCTTGATTTTCCATAAAGGAATTAAATTCAGAACAATTACACCACATTGTAGCATTATCCTTTATTGCTTCGATGAAACAAGATGAATTTGCCTTGCAGCTTTAGTTAGCAACTAATTTTACCTGGAAGACCTCCAGCTGGAATTTTGAAGCTATCTCAGATATACATGTTCGAGCAAAAGGGGTCAAATTTTGCTGAACCACCAAGACCGCTCTGTAAACATTCTCATTTTTCATGCGATTGGTATAAGTCTTCATCGTCTTGACACCAACTTTCTGCTCTTCAGGAAAGAAAACATAAATCTGGTATAAAAGAAACCATAAAGATGATCAGTAAAAGAACGCAAAGAATGCATGGTTGCATCTATCATGCTTTCCTTGAAATTGAAACTCACGTGTTTGGAAGTAAATGAGAAAGAAATTAAGCTGCTGTTAGTATTTTGTGGATCTAAGCCATATATATAGATCCATATATATTTCTTTCTTGTTCCCTCTTCTAATAAAAAAAATCATATCATAGGAAACAATAATGAGTGACATTATGACCATGCAATCCTCGTTAAAAACTAACAAAGCGTACATGATGTCTTAATGCTTGTCTAGTAAAACCTTGCTCTAAATGAAAAGTAACAATACAGTTAGCTCCAGAAGCAGCCAAATCAACACTGCTTCCATCTTTCATGCATGGCTAACCTCCACAATATCCCAATTTTGGCCATTTAGTTGCATTAGAACCCAAAAATAGAGTGCAATTGTGAAACTCTCACACAGAGAACAAATGCAAGAAGGCCTAAACATGTAAATTATTTCACATGTTTATACTGATGAAAACTTAAAAATTCTTCAATACAACTAACTCTTATCCATAATAGTGCTAGCTTCTTTTCCACATGAATGGCTACATAATTCCAGAACCAGAAGCACTTACAAGCAGACGAGGGATGAGTGGCAGGAGCACTGTGACCATCTATTGCTCCCGACAACTAAAAGAAACACACAAACTCATTACCCTTCCAGGTCAACCTCAGCTATGTATGCAATTTCTTTTGGATAATAACATTCTACGTGCCTACACTTTTTTATATTTTCTATTTAAGTGTGTAAAATCTTTGTTCAATCAAGCATCTGAACAAAAGCAGAAATTTGCAATCAAAATAATCAGGAGAGAAAAATGGTCCAAATGAAAAGGAGAAAGAAAGATCTAAGAACATAAAGATGTAAAAACCCAATTTCATACTCATAAAATACGGTATACAATCAACCGTCTATTTTAGTCCTCCAACCTATAAAATTTAATGAAATCATATTGCAGCGCACCCTGTAAGTAAGAATCACATATTGTAATTCCTCTCATGATTATCATAAAGAAGCTTATAACCAAAAGAAAAGTAGCTATCACTCATATTGAATTTCACCAAAGAGTTAACTTTCTCATAAAATCAGCACCGCACTAGAACTAACACTACACAACAACACACGAGTGCATACATGGCTTGAACCCGAATTAAGTTGATATATACCTGATCACTGGGCTCATTACGCCTGGATTTGTTGATAACAAGGTCTTCCCTTTTCATGTTCTCACCATATTTTGAGATGAACTGTTCCCTTGTCATGTTGATCTCATAGTCTGTTACGAGATAACCCCTATCCTTGAGCATTTGCATGACTGTCTTTCGTATTCTGAAAAGCCTCTTAATTTCGTCCTCTGATAGAGTCATTTTTTCCCTGATAAGCTTCAAAAGCAATTCTGTTAATTAGGTTATGCAGCCTAAATAGCAAACTGAATTGAATTATAGTCTTTAACAAAAGAATAATAATCATAATAAACATTAAGAAAAGGTTGAATTTCATGCTTGTGCCATCGCCCATCGCTGTCAACATCCTCTGAAGCTGCTCTCTTCCTCAGCCGGAGGGAATTGCAATTTGGTGTAGTGAACGAAAAACAAAAAAATAAACAAATAAAAAGGTCCTTACCAATTAAAAAAAAATGGCAATCTGTCTTGGCCTTTACGAATCTGTACGGCTTGTTGAGAATCAGAAAAACAGTCCGAAAGAGAGGCAAGAGCTCCCAAAGTTTTATTTGTTGGTGGCGTTGAGAGTGTTGTACGGGAAGAAAGTCTTCAGAGAGGAGAAACAGAGGAAGTGAGGGTAAGCGACTATTCTACGGTTTGTTTGGGACCAGGATTTTATGGGAGGAAAGAAAACAGGAATAGAAAATAGCAATGAAAAGCTACCTTCACTTGTTTGTTTGGAAAAGCTAAGAGTATCTCCTGTGCAAAGGTGAATTTTCAAAAATAAAAAGACTCTTTTGAAAATTACTTTTCAAAGTTAATGTCTATTTAAGATGTTAAACTGATGTGTAAAAAAAATTAATAAATATTGTCTATTACACCTTCTATTTCTAGAAGGTATGTTAGACAATGTTAACATTTATTACTTTTTTTCTGATTAGTTGCATATTAAATTATAAGACTGGAAAAGAGAAAAAAAAAAATAATGGAAGAAGATTCAAACTAATACATTGGAGAGAGTTTTTTAAAATTTATTGTCTATAAATACACATTTAACACCACATCACCATTCACACCTTTAATTTCACACGACACAATAACCACAATCCACATTAATATTTGAGATGCTCTAAGCGAAATATAAAAAATATTATATTTTTCATTCAGACCTGTCTATATATGAGCAAATGTTACAATTGATAAAATATTTAATATTTTATATTTTTAAATTTTAATTAAATAAGAAAATAGTTTAAAAAATAGCAAAACAATTAGAAACTATTTTCAAAAAAATCTAAGATCTGGAGATTGCATCAAAACTACGTGGATTTGATGGTAAAACAGTTATTTTTGTCTATTATTATTAATATTATTATTATTATTATTATTATAGCTATTAATTAAAAGGCTATAATCATATTTCAATATTATAGTAATTGTAATGACAATAATATTAGGTAAAGTTTTAAGTTTAATACTTTTTTATTAGAGAATATATTTAGCAGGTTATAATTAATTATGGTTGTTGTAATTCTTAATCTATATACAATAGACTAATATATATGATGATACTAATAAAAAAATAAGAGGGCATTTAATTAAAATCCAATTATAATTATGTTTATAAGTTTATTAGTAATATTTTATATGAGTCATATTTTAATTTATTAAAAGTATATCTAGATTTCATATTCAACACGAGTCATATTTTAAATTAAAATATAATTATAATTTCATTAGAAGTTCACTGTTGACATTGATAAGTAGCTTAAAAAAAAATTAATTATAACATTATTAGTACTCTATACAATTAATAAATTTTTTATTTTTATTAAATTTTATAATTACCAAACTATAAAAAATTCAATTAAATTACTAAGACATGAATATTATATATATAATTTTGTTTATTATATTTTATGAAAAAATAAATTCAAATTATTAAGATATTATAATTTAATGTGCACAACTTTATTAAAATTTACTTATAAATAAAATTACATTACTAACAATAATATTTTATTCATTAATAAATATTTAAAGTATAAATAACTCTAGTTGCAGGTCACATATATTTATGTAATTTCTTACATAAGAGTGTTAAATAGCTTGGTGGTCAGGTAGCATAATTCTTATGTAAAGGTTCAAGGTTATGGATTTGATTTTGCTAATCATCATAAAAATTTTGCTTTAAATCAAATGGGTAACGGCCATAAAAATTTTGTTTTAAATTAAATGGGTAACGGGGCGGGTACTCGTCCCAAACTCGTTTACTATTAGATACTCATTACCCAACCTCATGAATCTGAATTCGATGCGAGTACTAAAAAGTCACTATCCTAATCTTCCCAAAATCCATTTATACACCACCCGAACCAAACCCACAAAAAATCGGATCAGGTACTTGCGGGGTCAGGTTAAATTGCATTCCTAATTACAAGTACATTCTAGGATGGGTTAATTTTATTTATACTGGATTTATGGCCCCACTTATAGACCAAACAAATGAGAATGAGATTTTTTTTTGAAATGAAGATATTTTTAACCATAAACGGAAAAAAAGGATAAAGTTTAAAACATTTTTAAAAAAATCCCAGTCTAAATAAGTAATTTCCTTCAAGGACAGTTGATACCAGCGACATCATGTATTATCCAAGCATCCAAGTTCCTGTTAGATAAAAAGTGGGTGGATCATGGATGCCCAACGAATAATTTTTAACTATCTAAGAAAGATAATCCGCACAAAAGTTTCCTTCCCTCTATATATGCCCAAATTAGAAAGGATTTCTTTACATATCAGGTACAATAGATTTAGCAACAGATTTTACACACATTTAAAAAGTGAAAATTGTTTTAATAGTAAATATCTATTTTTAAATTTGTTCCAAATTAGATACAAAAATTAACAACAGATGCAAAGTTAGAAACTATTGGAATCCGTTTCTAATATTCTAGAAACACTGCTTATGGAAATAGGCTAACAGTAGATATCTCTTTCTATAACCTATTGCTATATTTTTATTTTTAAATAATCAATATTCTGAGAATCGGAACTGTCATTGAACCGGAAAGGCGGGGATTTATTGAACCGAAAGGTTCAACTGGATTCAATACGGTTCAACCAGATTTTTATGTATAATATTTTTAAATATAATTGAAAATATAAGATTTATAAATATTAAATACAAAAAGAATAAAAAAGACTAAATTTAATAGTAAAAGAAAAATAATTAGTTACTATAAAAATTGATAACAATATATATATATATAACAAAAAATTATATATATATATATATATATATATATATAATAATAATAATAATAAATTAAAATTTATATATAAGAAAAACTAATTTGCTACTTAGGAGGATTATTAACAAATAAGGTCGAGTTAGAGCATGTACAAAAGTCAAGATGATGATGATAAATAATAATTTAACTATGAAAGAAAAATAATTCATGAAAAAAAATTTTAATAGCAAATGCAATTTCTTTGTTCTTTTTTAAGAACTGCAATTTCCTTTTGATATTAAGGATAGAAGTAGTTTTCTCCATTTAAACTTCGGAAAAAGCCAAAAAAAATATATATATATACAGATGTAAACAAATGTACGAACAAAAGTCAAGAGCCATATATATATATATATATTAAAATGAACTTAAAGTCTTAATTATTTGAGATTAACTTGCATTGAAAAATTAGGAAGTAATTAAACTTGCACAGATAACGATGACATCACTAAAACGTTGCAGGGCCATTTTCCCGTTAAAACTTGAAATTATTTGTTTCAAGTACACAGATTACATTCCTACAGGATTTAAAGGACGTTCCATTTTCTTTTTACTTTTTTTTTTTAAATTCAAATCGAACCGTAATATTTAAGGGTCCTGTTCGCCGGTTTTTAATCCGGTTCTCATCTATTCTCTCCGACTCTTACCGGCTTTTTAACTTCCCGTCTTTATTAATCAATCCGGACCGAACTACGGTCCGATTTTTTATTAAACCGGCCAAACTGATCGGTCCGATCCGATTCTCAGAAGCATGTGAATAACTATAGATTTTCTTGGTTTAACCACAGAAAAATCTGCTTCCAAACTGTGTTTTTTAGTGCATTGAGCTCTTTTTTCACCTTTATGCAAAATCCAATTACCAATTTCTATATTCAGCTCTGGAATTTATTTTTCAATATCATATTGTACGTATTGAAGTTGAGTATAATCTACACAAAAAACTTCTTCTCTAAACTTATAATCACCAATAATTTTTTTAAGTAGGTTTTAGCATTTTGATTAGATATTATTTTTTTATAGTATTTGATAACATAGTGTTTGAACTAACTTTTAGAGATTAAGATAATGTTTTATAAAAAGTTAACCCATATAATGTATAATTACTAACTACTTAAACAGTTAGACGCTACTAAAATATACTCAAACAGTTAAATACTATTAAAATAATTAACATACTCAAATAATTAAACGCTATTAAAATAGTTAACAATTATGGAAACAAATAATTTTACTAAACAAACCCAAGCTAGGATTAACATTTGCATTTCTGCTTGGTCCTCGAAAGTCAAATAGCCGTTACACTTGACTTTTCATTCTCGGATGACATGTGACCAACACTAATTTTTTTTCATATGGTCCTTTTATTTTTATGGCGAAGCCGTCTTGCCATTTATTGTTTAATTATTATTTCATCTTTCTTAAAATATAATTCGTTTAAGATTTTTACATAAGGATTAAGAAAATAAATTAATTATCTTAAATTATAATAAAATTAAAAGTAATTTGATCAAATTATTTTTTACCTCAAAATTGAAAGTTACTTGTAAAAGTAGTTATTGTATCTAATACAAATAAAAATAATATTGAAAAACATCATTTATTACTCCTTGAAAAATTCAAAATGACTTATATTTTGAGACAAAATAATCACAAAAAATGGCTTATATTTTAGAAGAGAGGGAGTATTTTTTTTTTTTTGCTGTTGACTTTTATTTGTTATTTGAAATTTTTACATGATAATTAAAAACTAATTAAATCATCATAACTATGTAATCAAATAATTTTTTAATTTAATTAAGTTACTCTTTATCTTACTTAATTTGTCTAATTTCAATACTTATATATCTACTAATTTACTATTAAATTTAAGAAATAGATAAAAGAAGGTAATAATGTTGATTTAAAAATGTGTGTTGCATGAAATATAAAATAAAAGTTTACTAAAACTATAAAAGTTTTATTATCAATTATTTAGAATAAAATTCTACCACTAAAATAAAATAATTTAATAATTAAAAATGACAAGAAAATCTTTTTTTAAGGATTAAACATATAAAATTTGTAATTTGAAGTATTGATAATATATATATATATATATATATATATATTTTGCTTTGTATCAAATTTTATAATTTGTGAAATGTCTATCAAAAGCATCCTCTTTATATTGTTGTTGTCAAAATTTTCATTTTTAATCTGAAATTGACCAATTTCATAGAAGTTTAGATAATTTATGCTGCCTTGACAAATAAGTGACACATTAGCGGATTTTAAAAAAATAATATATTTTATTTTATTTTCATCCCTTGCAAATGAAAAACATTAATTGCTATAATTTTTAAGAAAATCTATCTTTTTATTGTAAATAAGAGTGATATAATCAATTTATTTAATAATTTATTATAAATAAGACAAATTAAATGATTTCTTACGAACGAGAAAAGTAGAAATATGATATTTATTTGTGACGGAATGAATATTAAAAATAGAAAAAATGTCAAAAAGAGAAAGTATAAAAAATTGAATAACAGAGTAATGAAAGAAAAACTAGAGATTAAATTATGTAATTAATTTTAAATGCAGCGACAAACTCTTATATTATAAGAAAATATAAAGATAAAATAGTAACTTTTCCTTAATAAAAATATAGAGAGATTCAAATATTCTCAGTATCATTATACTTTTCACATTTGAAATTTCACATCTCTTGAGAAAATCATTAAATTATTGTGTAAATTGACTATATTATTTTTAATTTAATACTATTTCTCTAAAAATATTATTAAATTGAATAATAATAATTATTAGTTATATACAAGAATTAATATAAAAAAAATATTTATTACTTTTTAAAATCATAAATAAGACAAATGAGTATTTTCTTCCACAAGAAGAAAGAAAAAGATAGACCTGTACTCGCATTAAATATTCAAAGTAATTTAATTTGACTGAAAAAAATATTTTGATGGAAAAAATATTAAATACCTCGAGCATAAGCAAACAAATACCTTACAGAATGCAAACCGTGGACCAAATAAAAAATCCTCTGTCAGTAAAGATAAAAAATGAGTTTTCTCGCGGGAAGATTAGCCGGAAAAGAAGCAGCCTACTTTTTCCAGGAAACCAAACATGCCGTTAATCGCCTCGCCGAAAAATCCACCACCAAGACCGCCAACCACGCCAAGAACCTACCGTCCTCTCCTGTTCCAAGTGATCTCGAATCCCAAGCAGATGTGCTACCGGAGATAATGAGGCATTCCCTTCCTTCTTACATTTACAGCAAGCCGTCCGATTCATCGTCTTCTCTTTCTGCAGCCTCCAAGTGGGCCCTACACTCCGATCCTAATAAGGTCGCTACTGTATCCTCTAATGCATTGAATCCTCTTAGAGCTTATTTGTCTTTGCCGCAGGTCACTTTTGGTCCCAAAAGGTAATAACTGGTTAGTAATTACTTTTTTTTCTTTTCTAAAATTAGACCTGAATTGTTTTCCCTTCTCAATTTTCTAATTGATTGATTTTGGGCGAAATTGCAGATGGGAATTGCCGAGTCAAGAGAGCTCGGTTATGGCGTCTACGGCGAATGAAATGAGAAAAGACAGGTATACCCCTGTCAATCCAGAGAAGTTGAAGGCTGCTGCTGAAGGACTTGCTAATGGTCTGTGTTTCTTTCTTTGTTTGGTACTAGCAAATGCAATTTCAGTCTTTAAAATTTTTGGGGATTAATTCTTATGCAATTCATAATTCATTAATTCTAGTAGCTTGGACCTTTATTAAGATCAGAGTTAATTTGCAAATTATAGTCAAGGTTGGTAGAATTTAATCCAAGGATAATCAATTCCATACAATTAAATAGCTAGAATCTAAAAATCTAGCTGAATTTCCATTAATATTATGAAAATATGGATTTATAAATAAATATTATAAAATTTTATGAATTCATTTATGCTACACAAGCACTTAGTTATATTGAATTTTGTAAATCTGATTTTATTGGAGTGAAATAAATATTTTCTTTAATACTGAAAACACAAAGTTTCAAATAAATTCCACAAATTGTGGAATTCATTTGTACAGACCTAATAAATTTATGATGAATGTCTTGATTGGAAGAGGATGGTTAGTATTTTCATGTGTTTTGGATGAATTGTATAATTTTATTAAGTGAGACAAAGCCTGGTGATAATGGCTCTGTTTGCTGTTTCATTCTAGTTGGAAAGGCTTTTATAGTTGCTACTGTATTAGTGTTTGGTGGAGCCACTCTAATGTTCAGCTTGGCAGTCTCCAAGCTACAGCTGCATCATGTAAGTAGTGTACAAATTGCTTATTGTTTTGATGACATTTTACAGATCACTTCTGCAATTGATGATGGGATTATTATATCTATGGCAGACTGATGAAATTAGAAGTAAAGGGAAAGACCTCGTTCAGCCAAAACTTGAGATGATTAGAGAGCAATTGGTGCCTTTAAAGACATGGGTATGCAAATATCAAATTTGTGATTTAATCCTTAAGATTAGTTTGTCATTGTTGTTACTATTTATCAATAGCAGGTTTTGGATAGAGTTTGAAAGGAATTTTTTTTGAGCTAAAGAATACTGATACCTGCAAATTTGTTTTGGTGGGCTCAAAGCTGATTTCATAGAAGTTTTAAATATGAACTTTTTTCCGAAATTAGTTTTAGGTTCATAAAATCACACTGCGAAAAGTTATATTTATCAGTCAAACATGATTATTCGCAATGTTTAATCCAAAATCTATTGTTAGCAATAGCGATGCAAATGAACCCTTCGTCGTCTGTATTTTGCTTCTTTTACTAATTCATAGCTTCTGATATCAATTCAGGCTGAAGAATCATCAAAGAAATGGCAGATAAATAGAGAGAATGAGATTAAAGAGAAGCCTATCATCAAAGAACTTTCTAAATATTTTGGTCCTAAGACATCCAATTGAAATTGATTTGCATGTAACTTGTAATCCAATTAGATGGTTTTCTGTTTGTAGATAATGTTATTGTGTTGAATCTGTTGATGAATGTGATTGAAAAAGGACAAGGCTCAAAGATGTTGTATGAATATAATGGACCTGATTCTCAGGATATTATTTTCTGTGATATAAGTGGAGAGTTAATATTAATTTTCATATAGTAATTAGACGTTACATATTGCGGATGGAGAGTTAATATTAACCAGGTAAAAGTCGGCACTTTGTGCGGATTTCTTATTGATACACATTGTAATTTATGATTTAATTTTTAATTTATATTTAACTCATATTATTTCTAGTTTATATAGCTTCTTTTATAATATAAATTAAAATATTTGGCAATCTAAAGTTTAATTCTATTCAAAGGATAGATACATTTAGATCGGAGAGTTGACAAATTAAATTTATCAACAAAACGTGTGAGACTAATTATTTATTTGGAGCATTTTGGTAGTAAGAATCATTTTTCTTGCAATTAAATAAAATGAAATGAAATCAGAAATTGAAAAAAGTAAAATCAAATTATTAAACTAATTTCAAAATTTAGAAAGAGACCAAATATTTTCTTGTCAATAAGGATCACATCTAAACTTATCAATTAATTCTTGTCTTTTAAATTCAATTATTTTTAATTCTTGTACATCTGAACTCTTATTATTCAATAGTGAAGTTCAAATTCAATGTAGATTCTTTAAAATATATATAAAAATATAAATAGATGTATAGTAGATATAGAATACAGAGAGATACAGTTACATATTAACTCTATTTATATTTTTTAATTATATATAAACTTTAAAAATATATATGATTAAAGAAAACAATTTATATTAAAGATAAATGAAAAATAAAAGATAATATTATTTAATTTTCAATAGCTAATACATAAAATTAAGAATCTATACTATTTAATTTTCTCTAAAATCAAAATAATGATATTCAATTTTACTCCAAAACAATAAATGTAAATTTATTAGTTAGTAAATCATTTTTTAATACATGACTAAGTAGTTGGAGGTAAACAAGAAGCGTAGGTTGTCTTCTATTTTTTTTTTTTTTCTAGCATCTATTCAATGTAATTGCTTTTTTTTTTTTTTTTTAAATTTAACATTTACTATTTTTTTGAAATTGATAATAAATTATGGATATTATTTTCTCAAATTATACATATAAAGTATCACCTTTTATATGATTCATTATTATTGATTGAATTAGTTCGACCTTTATTAAAAAAGTTAGCAAAGAACAAAATTTCTACGTTGGCATTGAGTTTATTGCTATAATATTAAAAGCCTTAGTAGATCGCTTAACTAGATGTAAACAAAATGTTAAAAATAAAATCATAATTCATAGGCATTAATTAACTTAAAAAAATTTTTAATTTCCAATTCAACTCAGAAAATGAGAAAAAGCTTATTTGAACCCGAATCTTTTTGTCCTATTGCGCAATACTCTAACCATTTTAGCCAAAAGGCTAAAATCAACGACATTATACCCGTTTTAATTATTTTAAAATTTCCAAAAAATTGGTAGTTTTCAGATTCTTCCTTCAACTCACTCCACCTTTTTCTTTCTTTGCCTCTTTTTTTCTCTCCACATTCTCCAAAAGGAAATATTAACTAACCATTCAAAGTTCTTTTTTCTCCACATTCTCCGTTCAAAATATTTAGTTTTTGAATAAATGGTTTTCTTTAAACTTGATCTATGTAACATTAAAAATGACATTTGATAATATAATTAAGCCAATGAATTTCAATTTTATTGCTTTATTTTTTATCATATGTACTTATATTTGTTTTCCATGTTAAAAGACTAATAATTATTATATATTTTTCCATTTAATGAAAAATTAGATTATCCTATTCAATAAGAAATCAATTTTTATTTTTATTACAAAGGTTCTTATTTTAAGTTTTGTTCAAACGAAGTGATAATTTAATTTGAAATTAAATCAAGTTCACCAAAAATAAAATAAAACAAAAACTGACAAATTAGTACAGTTAATAGATTCTTGATATGTTTGAACAGTATATTATAAACCAACCGAATAGAATTGAATCCATTGGAGCAGAAGTTTATTATTCTACTTTTTTTTGTTAGTAATTTTTTTTAATTGGCTAAAAACAAGAAATCTATTGTTATTCAATTAAAAAACCACAAAGCTTTTTTATTTATTTATTTATTATTTTTATATATATATATATATATATACGATGGAGGGACTACTGCCCATTAAACACAGCACCTTCTCTGCCAAGCCACACCGGTTCTATCAGCATGAAGCAACTCACTAACACTTGAAGCAGGAGAAGGAAAAACCATAAGCTCACTTGGGCCATTAATTGCATTCTTGGCCAAAATATCAGGGACTGAGTTGGCCTCCCTATATATTTTCACAATCTGCACATCCTAAGCACGCAGAAGCTGCCAATAAATTATAATTTCTAAAGCCACCTGCCCGTCGAGAATTTAACATATCGACTATCACTTGAGAGTCACATTGCAATTGAATTTGCTTCCATACCTTATCCCAAGCAAACAGTAAGGCATGGTAGACACCCCATAATTCAGCGTCAACAGCAAAACACACTCCAAGTGCCCGAGAAAAACCCCATTGCCACAACCCATTCCATGACCGAAAAGCGCCCGCACAAGCAGCTGTCCCTGATTGGCCACAAGCACTACCATCTGTGTTAATAGTAATCCAACCAACAGGAGCTGGTACCCAATAAATGAGACGAGTTGAAACAAGCTTCGTGCAAGAGAAAACTCGTTTATCATTGTCCCAAGCACTCTGCATCTACTGCACTTTAGACAGCAGAAACTCATAACACAAAACCACAGTAGGAGAAAAAGGCTCAAAAACCCTCTAATTTCGAGCCTTCCAGATCCACCATAAACTCAAAGCAAAAGTGACATTCCAAGAGGCCCCCATAGAACAAATATCCGTAGAAGTAAGATTATTAAAAAGCCACTGTGGAACTGTATGTGAGGCAAAATCGACACATAACTCATTAACTGGGAACCAATTCCAGATCCTTCGAGTACTGTTGCAATCTCGAAGAGAATGAAGCACTGTTTCACGTGTAGCTTGACAGCTACCACACAAATCCACTGAGGTAAACCCTCTCCTGCACCTCTCAACATTACATAAAATCCTTCCGTGAGCAACCTGCCGTAAAAACATACGAACCCTTTGTGGAACTCTCAATTGCCAGATAATCTTCCACAAACAAAACAAAGGGGAGAGTAGTTCATTCACCAAAATATTATATAAAGATTTGACAGTGTAATTGCCAGAGGTAGTAGCACCCCACACAACCTCATCCCAACTATTAGGATCCTCACAAATAAACCAAGGAATCAAGCTGTGAAGCACCCACCTCGGAAGCTTTCCTTGCAACAGATCCAAACGCCAACCACTAGAGCAGTCCCAATAGTGTCGAACCGGCAACGAGAGGATCTCATCATCCAGGGGACAGCAAGCATGGTTTATCAAAGGGCCACAGGGGAGCCAGGTCCGTCCAAAAATTAGTGGCACAACCACTCCTAACGTCCTTAACCATACCCTTTCTTACAACTTCCATACTATGTCTAACAGCCCGCCGGACATGAGAACCATTGCGAGCCTGCCCTCTATTCCAGGAGCAATAGCCATAATGGCTTTGCTATTAGTTGTGTGCCAAATTCATATATTCCCCCAACTTTCGAAAAATAACCCTGTGGCACCCCTGATACATAGCCTTTTTTTTTTATATACCTAATATATATTATAATTATAATTATAAAAAGCTTCCAATTAATGATTTTGGATTTGTGTTGTCATTTAATCTTATGAAAAAAAAAGGATTAAATGCTTATTTAAAATTGCTAAGAGCTTGGTTAGCAGTTTTAAGGGATACACGTTCGATTTAATTTTTTATTATTAGCTAATTAATTAAAATTTCAACCATTGACTATGTTATAATGATTTTTATCTAAATTTGTAATGATTTTTATCAAAATAAATACTTAAACAGTTTCAAGCGAAAATATGAAAATAATAAAATAGCAGAACTGGTTACTGGTTCAACCCTTCGCCAGTAAGAGTTTTCACTGAGGGCGAGTCGCTTGTGCTTCTTTCTCCTATCGGGTTTACATCCATATGAGGCTGACTTACCCTCTTTCGAAAAGTAAAGCCGTCGATCCAGCAGTGGCCTTACATCCGTTCTATCCTTCCTTGCCGTCCGTTTATTCATACTATTAGGAAGCTTTATAAGGCCGACCACTACATAAGCTGCTGGCGGAGAAATATGCATATCAGAGATTTGATGGTCTCACTCAATTTTTTTTTTTTTTAAATTTTAATTAGTGACTTTTTTTTAATGATTATGAGAAAATTCTTGTACAAAGAATATATATTATGGTAGTCTAATTTGTTTTGATTTGCACGAGATAATATTTTCTGTGTCAGGACATGAACATTTTAAAATTAATTATTACTAAACAAAATAGGTACATACAATTAGGAATATTATATTTTTTGTAAAAAAAAAAAAAAAGCAAAATAAAACATTGTCGTGCTCTATTTAGGATCTGGTATATTGCCTAAGGATCCCTGTTTACTGTCCTCGTCCTTGATGTAAAAGAAGTCTCTCTTTGTTGTTCAATGGATTATTGTAAATGTTGTCTTTGAATTATTTTCATTGAGAACTAATTGTATTACACTAACTAAATCACATTAATGGGCATCATTTGCCTGGTGAAAGTTATTTGAAAAAAAAAAAAAAAATTGATATCTGATAAAGGGTTCAAGAGATGCACATAGTTCAATTGTTCAAAACCTGAGATATGTCAGTTGTCGAGCATCCTTGAATATTCCTCATAAGCATCCTTGAATATTCCTCATAGCTTGTAATCTAAACCAGACCCATATTTCCAAGCCTCGAGACGCCGTTTCCACTCGAACTTAACCTTCGGTGGCAGCACATCTAATAATGGTCTGGTAAGATAGAGGACAAGCATGAGCAAATGAAAAAGAATATTTTCCAATTCATTACAGTCATCCACAACAAATTAATATCAGTAAATCTGAAAAAGGAAAACAAGGTTGTCTTACCTTATTACAGGGTCAGCAAATGTAGAGAGAAAAGTATAGTAACTCAGCATGAAAAAATGGCCAGACCAGTCGATAAGCACAGGAATACCAACCTGAAGAATACAGTCATTCGACTATGAGTAGCGATACTGTCAATTAAAATATCCAATCCATGTATGGAAGTTATGTAAATAACTAAATAACCTTGTATGTGTTACTCAAGACTTCATTATGACATCTAATTCCCATTAATCTAAGTACAGTTATCCACAAATAGGCAAAGCCGAAGTTTCATTCTCTAAAGGTTCAATGCCATACTGCTAGTTGAAGCTATGATGATGGCACAACAATGATGCAGAAACCATTCACCATCGTGTCTAATCTATGCTGCTAAGTACATTTTTGGGATTCAACTTCTTGAATTTATATTATCAAGATTATGAAAACAAACCTAAATTTCAAAAAATTAAGTAAAAAAATAAAAAAAATTCAGCTTCACAAGGCAAATATCACTTGTAGGGCATATATCGAGAGAAGAAAAGAGGAAAACTAGGTACCTGCTTGAATATTGACGGGATAATTTGAGGTTTATTTAGCATAACAAGGCCTAATGTCTTGGCAAGGGGCTCTAACTGTATGACATCCTGCCATTATATAAAGAAGAACCAAATTAGTTTCATTATATGCTGATAGATGTAGTTTAATGAGAACTGAATTCTCAATTAAAACAGTGGAGTGAACTTGAAACTAGGAATTCAGCAGAAAAGAAGGGAAAAACAAATACAAAGGTAAAAACCTGAAGGAAAGGTCTCAGAACTGGCTCACCTAACCTCTAGAGAAGAGAGAAACAAGTCATTGGAAACGTGAAAGGAAAGTGACATGGAAAGATGCAGTTGTTAAGAAATCAAGATTTTGCTACATATCACCTACCTGCATACTCTGGAAATTGACATAAAGAAGCTCGTTAATAAATTCTCGAGAAACATTAGATTTTTGCTTGGCTGACATTGCTTTTTGAAATAGCCATGAAGCACTTAAATTGGGCTGCAAGACAGAAATCTGATTCAGATAATTGTAAAATGGGCTGCTTATATAGCCAGGAAATAGAAGTCACCAACCATGTATGGATTTAGCAGGGATAAGCTGTCTGCATCAAGAAAATCGCCATGGACTGCGTCATATATACCTTCATTCTCAGAAAAAACAAATAGATCAAGAATGATAACTTTTCAGCTAGCATGCGTCTATATTTCAGATTGTTTGAGTGCCACCATGCAAAATTGTTTCTTTCTGTCAACTGGGAACTAAAGACTCACAAATGTAATGTGGTTATATTCATCTAAAATGGCATAACCATAATAAAATGGCAATTCCATGACTGCTCCAAAATATTTCATTGAACTTACAAATTAGCAAACAAATAGAGAAGCACATAATTACATAAAGAATATACCAGCTGACAATCTCCCAAGATGCCTTGTCAAGCTTCCAAAACCACCAAATGAGACAGGTGACTGTATGCCGCTAGCATCACCAAACTGCACAATTGGAACTGTAATATTTTCATTCTATTTGATACATACCCATAATCTAGTCAGATCCTTACGAGTTTGAACATTAAACCACCTGTAAGACACGATTAAATGCTGCTGGCAACGGACTGAAAAGTTGATCCTCCGCCCATTGAGAATTTACAATGTCAGATTTAAACAACAAAATTTCCCAGCATATCAACTCATAAACATATGCGAGTATTTTTCCATGTTGTGGATGGAGGTAATGGAAACAATTTTAGAAGTGTATAAGTACACCTGTCAATTGTCATGGTATACTTGTATAATTACCTATCACGGTATGTAGGGAAAATTCCATATATAACTCTCAGTATCTCCAGATTCTCAAGTAAGACTCCCTGGAAAGAGAACAAAAATGCAGGTCATCACCAGCAATCAACTAAGGACATCAGCAGAAAGGGAAAGTGCAGATACAGACTTATAAGCCACTCAAGATCTATAATAATACTAACTAGTTAATGATGTCAAGATGCAATCTTTTAACAATGAAATGCCAAGTAGGACACAACATTTTCCTTTTGGGACAAAATAGAATACCTAAAAGTTAACAAGAGGAAAATAAATTAAAAGGCAACTTTGTGAAGTGCAGAGCTCTACTTCATTACATGAGTTTTAAGCATAGTGCCAGCCATCCACATGGAAAACTATGAAAAGGAAAACATAATGAAATAGCTTAGAGTTCCTTGATTCATGACTTAAGACTTTAGCAAAAGTGGAATTGCTTCATACAAACACATATATCTTTAAAAGTGTGCATAAATATAAAATACGCTAGAGTAAGGCTCCTATTAAAAACCAAGCATCTGTGCAATGATGTCATACAGGTGAAACTTGATTAGCATAAGTACCAGCTAACCAAACAGAAACAGTATGTGATGGAAGATCAAGTAAATTTCTCTTTCATCCCTCTTAGGTAGGTTAAATTTGGTAGTCGAATTTCGTCAGATTGGGTTCTATATATATGTATACCAAGAGGTAAGAGCCCAGGAGGCAGTGGGAACATGCAGCAAAATAATGCCAACTAAATAATGCTCAAGATATTATTGCAGATTCACCAAATCAGTTTAAGGTACGTGAAACAATTTCACAATTTAATTGGCCTTTATAAACATGAAACTGTTGATTCAAAGTATTAGTTCGCTTACGTTGAAGAAAATTCAATGATCAAGATGTAGAACTATGCATGCTGTACAATGGTACATAAGAGGGCAAACAGCCAACCTAAAACATTACCTGGTATTTTGGCATTAAGTCCCAATAGTCTTCTAGTAATTCTTCTAATTTTGGTGATCCAGGTTGAGGATTAACATAAGTGAACATATATGTAGTACGATCCATAGGACCAGAGCCAGCTGGAAATGCCTGTTAAATATTCGTAAAAGAGATTTATTCTTAAAAGTAAATGAATCTCCAGCTTACATTAATATTCTACTAGAAAAGTTCATTTACCTCCCAAAAATATTGTAATTCTGAGTCTCCAATCTTCTTTACACATGAACTACTGTATATGACGTCACTAGTAGAATTATCTTCAAAACCACGGGCACAGGATCCAACAACAAGGCATACACCATCAGGCTTCCTTCCTCTTCTTATCTGTAAAGCACATCAAGAATCAGTTCGGTCATAGATATATAATCATTATTTGGCCTTATGCATACTTGTTTATGAAACATCTGGTACATACATTTTAATATCCAAGGAGTAAGGACAAGAGAACTTTGTAATTGAGGGAAAGATCCTCAATCTATTTATCATTAATTCAACTGTGCAAAAATAGCTCCAGTAAATGAACACCGGCAGTATAAAAGATACTTGAAATTTATAAAGCCTAAGAATTTCTAGAAGTCATTAAAATTTGCAAATGTAAAAGTAGTCAATCTTGCATCAAAAGTTCAGAACATAGCTGCTGGACCCTCGGACACTTGATGGTAAATTCTGATGGAGAAAAGAATTAGACCTGTTTCACCACAGGTGAAAAGTTCCCCATTGCATCAATGATAAGACGGGACGACAGAGTTTTCCCCTCTGCAAGTTGCAAGACCTGTGCCAGAAGTTCGTGACAACAAATAAAAAGGAATACAATTATATCAAACTTCAATTTCAGAATACTTTCAGGATGTATTATTGTTCAAAGCATAGTCATGTTCAATGGCCAATTTGTTGAAAGCAATATCACCACTGTCATTATGAGGTGTGAATCCAATTCAAAATTCCGTCATGTAATTGTTAGGGTTTTGACCTTAAATAATTATGATATTCATTCCTCTTCTCTAGCCTATAGTTCTATAAATTCCCTTGCTTTTCATCTTACTCCAGCACCTGGATATCCCCATCCCACCAAAGTTGCTTCTCATCGGCTGACGGCATCCAAACATCTTACTTCACATTGTTAATAACTTGACCTCTATGGTATCAAATTATGTAAAATTCATCATCTATGTGATTATGCTACCAGCATTTGTTGGAATACTCACTGCCACATCCTGGTAGACACAAATGCTGGAGACATTGTAGCCTTCTAAGATGACTCCGCCAAGGGAAATAAAGCGTTTCTTCATAATCTCTATGAGCTTTACAGGCCTGTAATCATGGAAGATCACAAATCAAACTGTTGTCAACTCTTGGAGAAGCAAGACCAATTTTCTTGTAAAGTATACAGTAACAGGATCAATTTCCTTGTCAAGCAGCACTTTGATCTCCATATTTTATGAGATTAGATACTTTATAATCATGCACTAAAATCAATAAAGGAGTGAAAACAAAACTAAAAATAAATACTCCCTCTGTCCTCTTTATGTAAAGAAAACTGATTTTGCACAGGGATTAAGAGGGTAATTTAACTGAATAATTTTCCCATTTTATGCCTAATTTACCCCTAAACAACATCAAATTGGCTCTTTAATTGGAAAGAGCCAACTCATCCAATGAGACTCCCAATGAAGCATTAATTCCGGGATTTGCAACCAAAAATGGAGACAAAGGGTGATGTAATGCATTAAACTCTTAAAAATTCATCCCCACATTATAACTTCCTGTTTGAAATTTTTAATTTCCCTTAGTTACGTACTCTTGAGCATTTTCAAATATATGTGCACAAATATAACGAAAATTTTGTAAGCACCATGCTTTTTTCGAAGTTGCCACAAGGTAACCTAAATATGCGTAGTTATGAAAAAGTTGCGGCCACAATTAACTTAGTTGTGAAGTCAATTTAAGTCTGTATCACTCTCATTTCATTTTAAGAATATGAGCACGAAATTTTCATCATGCTTAGTTAAATTACAAAATTACATTAAGTTAGTCCGAGTTAAAGAAATTCGTGCATATATTTACAATGTGTAATATCAACATAAAAAGTTATTTTAAAACTAAGGTGCAACTGTCCAATTGTGTGTCCATATTATAGATAATTACACAAACTGTCATTTATATTCATGTTGAGCATACAGTTAAAAATACACAGAAAATAGTTATTTAGTCATACTTTGAAAACACAAGTGCATTAAATGCCTTTCCTTTTTTTGTTTGCCACTTTTCTCGTTCAGTGAGCAATTTTCACACGGATAACAGAGCTCATATAAGGGCATTTTAGACTTGTTTTTTATCTGGCATCTTTTCTAAAGTTTCCATTTAAGGTAAAATTCTCTATATAAAAAGAAATACCCAAATTGGAAAGTTTCTCTATATAAAGAGAATAAAGGAGTAAATGAAAATTGAGAATTAGTTCAAGCTTATGCAAATTTGGGTAACCTTCACCACATAATAATACACAGCAGGGATATGACCCTAACAAAAGAAAAATGGAATTTCCACGGCATTTATTAGAAAATTCTACACTAAGACATGAAATTAATAGAACTTAAAAAATAACTTACGAAACACCAAGATTAAGAATGTCTTCAACCCAGATTTCGCCTTTATCCTCGAATCCACATCTGTTCTGCACAATTAACAAATAGCAAGAGATAATATAAGTTGTAAGGATATCATAAACAAAGAGATGAAATGAAGCAGCATAGTCAGTTGGATAGCATTTAGGCGAATAACTTCAAGAGCTAAAGACCATTTCATTGACAAAGAATCACCATGTATCATTGTTTAGAGAGGTCCAAAATCCATTTAATCACAATTTCCTAATTGCCACTTCAATTGTAAAATTTCAAAATCTTCTCAACTGATCAATAATTTCACCATGTTTCCAGTAAAGCTCAAGTATTATTTTTCATTATTATCAATATTATCTTGACACCATATTCACAATCCGACAGATAATCAGAATATATAGCAACTCCGAACATCAAGGCATCATTATGTACATGTGCTTATATCAATTATTTAAAATTAGAATCTTTGTCAAAGATTTTAAGATTGCTTAAGATGAGAACAAGTCCAAGAGCAAGTTATTGCAAAAAAGTGGAAACCAATGGCCTTTTTTAAAGTATCTCCACTGACATTGACACGGTTGGCATTTCTGGCCAGCATCTATTTAAAGCATATATTGATAAAATAAAAAAAAGTTGATTAGGGACAGCCAATTTTCTTGGCCAAAAAAAATTCAGTCTGCAAACAAAGCGTTCGAAAAAACCTTAGTATCATCAGATCAGCACAACCAAAATGTGATAAAACATGAACAAACTGAATTCTTCATGACAACCAAAATATTTGGTTGGGTTAATGAACACTCGTTAATTTATGAGGTTCAAGAACTCACTGGATTGAACTTTGTT
Organism: Jatropha curcas; assembly: GCF_041381405.1. Classification (NCBI taxonomy): domain Eukaryota; kingdom Viridiplantae; phylum Streptophyta; class Magnoliopsida; order Malpighiales; family Euphorbiaceae; genus Jatropha; species Jatropha curcas. The sequence continues at coordinate 7,143,072 of NC_143153.1, read as the reverse complement.
GCGGTAGCTTGGTCAATATCATCCTCTGAAAAAATGCCAACTTCTACAAGCTCCAAGAGCTCTTTCCTTGAGATATTCCATTCTTGTTCCCTCTAATCATTTAGAACAATTGATCTTTTAAAAGCAATTTGTATTCCCTAAACTATCTCTAGAATGAACTCCAGAGCATATTATACCCCTTTTAGTATATTTCTTTCCACAATGCCTACTCGAAGACCTTTGGCACTCAGTGCTGTGGCAATGAAGATCCCCAACGTACCTCCACAAACTACCACATCAAATCTGTCAATTGCCTTGTCACTCAGATCAGAATGACTTGATACATGTGGAATACTTTTAACTACTTGCTGAGGTTCTTGGGATACTGCAAAATAGATGTGAAGACTAGATTCTTAAAGATCTCAGACAGATTCAATTACACCCATGGCAGTAGCACAAAATCTACCTGTTTGAGCAGAACAGATGCTAGACCATATTTGGTCCAATCTCTTTAGGGCGTTATATGAATATGCCCCACCAGCACCACCAACTTCACCACTTACAGATATACTCTCCATTATCCTCTACACATTGGAATAAGAACAAGCCAAATTAGAAAGCATAAAATGGAGACACTGGAACATAAAAAAAGTAGCTTGAGGCAGTATAAAGATAGTACTTTGCTAGATTTTGAAGACTAGCTGCCCATGAAATGATGGTAATTAGTATTTTGCTGGTTAAAAACTCATATTTGAACAAAATTATGATGTATGCATTCTGTATAATCAACTAATGGGTCAGAAGAATGATGCATGTTTAACTGAAGGTATCAACTTCCAACTAAAGAGAAGTATCAACTTCTCTTCTTAGCAAGCACACAACGCATATCATGGATGTCCCATTATATGGCTACAGATTTTAAATGTTCAAAAATCATTTGGCTCGCTATATGGTGGTCCAAGTCTACAATCACGTACTAATGCTCCAAATGGATCTCCCAAACTGAAATCAAAGTAAAGAAAATGAACAAAACCCATGTGCAAAGAAACAACCGTATTCCAATTTGACCTCAAAGATTCAATAACTACATCATATTATAAAAATAAACAAACTTGCACCCTATATCACCAATAAAACTACTGCTACACTTCATGGAACAATAGCATTTCTGTTATTTACAATAACAAACCATAAGCTTACATCATCTATGACCCATTTTCATGGGCAATAACAGAATTTAGAATTGGAAAAAAAGGAAAAAAAAATAAAAGAACTTACCTGGGTTCTTGAGGGAACAGCTTGTGCTCGCAAGAGCATGTTTTTTTGAGTTCTCTCCTTTCTTCTCTGAAAATGTGGGCTCATTTTTGGGTACTGAAACGCCCCATTGCACTGTCCAAGCGGAATCATTATCCCCGTATTGGATCAAGAATCAAGACCAAAAGCTTCAGCTTTTCCCTCAATTTATCACCATCACCTCTTCAAAAGTAGCCATTTTACTCGCTCCATAAATGTATGCGTCACAGAACTGGACACGTTAGCGACCAAAACTATCCTCTGAAATTTATTTTCTTTCCTATTTCACCCTTGAAAAGGTAAAAATACAAAGTGGTACCCGCGGGTGAGATGCAATAAGCTCACCTACCTGTTACTTTAAAATAGTATATTAATCAGATAAACCTCTGTCCTTGCCAGGGTTTTAGAACAAATCTCATTCTCCGCCTTCTTCTTTGGCTCTGCCCAGTACTTATCCATATTTATTAGGTAAGCGCTAACAGTTTTCTTATGTGTTCTGTTTAATTGCTCTCTCAATTTTTGTTTCTTAATTTTCAATTTTGATGTTCAATGGGTTTTTTTTTTTTTTCTTTTTCGAATCTATTTTTCTGTTTGGTTGCGGAGAAACTGGTGGAAAAATAGGAGGATATGAAATAAAATTCCTCGAGTCTGCAGTTTTTTTTTTCTTTTGAACAGTCAGTTTGGATTCCAAGTAATGGAAGCCCAACCTGATTAAATTTGTATCAAGCTCCCTTTCTTAATGCACCCTCGAACATCTGGTTTTTCCTTTTACCATCTGCTTTCTGTTTGGTTGCTAAGAAAATGAGGGGAAATAGGAGAAATCGTATTTAGGAATTTAAAATACGCAACCTCTGGAAGTAGATGCGGGTATCAACCACTCTATTTCTCTCTCATTCTCTCTCTCTCTCTCTCTCTCTCTCTCTCTCTCTCACGCGCGCGCGCACACAAACTTGATAAAGGCTTTTTCTCTTATTGGTTATCAAACAAGGAAATCTTTTTCTATAAATTTCTTATTTCAATTTTAACATCAATCTATCAGGAAGATGACTGCATTAGAGAAAACACAACATAAGATTATAGTTACACTTCCATTAATTTCGGAAACCATAACAATAAATGTCAAAAATTTCAGAAACCATAACGATATAATGTCAAAAACCCAAATCAACCCTGAAGTCAATATCCAAGAGAAGAAAACGCATTTTTTGTAAAATGACAAAACTTGATTTCAAGATTAGCGCCGAACAGATGCAAAATGGCAAAAGAATTTGTCCAAGTTTTCAGTTGAATTAGCCCCTTATCAAAATTCGAATTTTGTATAGGAAATGTTTTTCGATCAATAGCTTAATTGTCGAGTGTCTACCTCATAACTTTAGGGATTCAAATCCTGACAACTAACATCCTCTTTGGGAATTCTTAATGTACCAAAATTAGTACAAGGTTTATGAGAGTTTCAAGTGAGTGATTGAGTCAGTCAGCTAGAAACAGTAATGAATGAAGAAAATGATGGATGGTATGTTATGCTAATTACAAAAAGAAAAGAAAAGGCTTGTTGTTTATTTTAATATTCTTGAACTGAGCATAACCCTGCCCCGGGCATTTCCTCTTGAAGAAAGCCAAAGAAAGGTTGTTCTCCACATGCTGCCAACTTTCTTCAAAAAATTACCGAACATGTGGATCCTCCCTTACCCTTTGTTTTAGCAAATTATCCTAATGTTTTGCCCATGATAAGGACTATTTTTTCTTTTTCATAGTGATTTGTTTACATTAACTTGTTTGCTGGCACACAGATGAATGCGCACTGGTATACTTTGCATGTTTTAAGAAATCAAGGTCTCAGCCTCTGGAATCTACCACTTGATGTTCATTGTTAAATTAAGTTGTCTGAGAATTCATTATTGACAATTTCGCTCATTTTTTAGTAGGTGAACGAGCAAGGAAATTGTGTATGGCTACAGTAGGCATGATTGCAGCCCAAACTTTTGGCAGCTTCTCTGTCAATCAAAGCAACAGAGCTTGTAGCAAGTTTAGAAACGGTAAAAGGCAATGCCCCGGTATAAAGGCGATGCGAGCAGAAAAGTCTCTTGAGGAATTGTACAATGTGAAGGTAGAAAGGGAAGTATCACCAGAGAGACTGGCAAAACTCGGGGTCTCACGATGGTCAGTGTGGAAGACTGGCAAGTGCAAGTTGCCTTGGGACTGGCAAGTGGACCAGTTAGTTTACATTGAAGAAGGGGAGGTGAGGGTAGTGCCTGAAGGGAGCGAATGTTACATGCGGTTTGTGGCTGGTGACTTAGTTCGTTACCCCAAGTGGCTTGAGGCTGATCTCTTCTTCAATGGTCCATACCAAGAACGTTACAGTTTCCGAGCATATGGTGATGACTATTGAACTCTCAGACTGCATTCTTCTGTGTGATTTGCTCTCTTTGTTCTGTGTATCAGCTTTACTGATAGACTATTTTGGAACTAAAATTTAGTTTAGCCGAATGATTGCAAGGTGCTCCCATCATCAAGTGGGTAACTTACAATTTTGAGTTACAGTTTCCCTAAATAGAGCATCTTCTGCACCAACAGTCAGTACTAACTGATCTCTCATGAACGTTTTCAATACCCATTGCCATTTGCCGGCATATACCTCCAAGGCTTTGAATCCTAAATGTTACTATGATCTACTTACATGATTTTAGCTACAATTGCAAACGATTAGTTAGAATGGTGGTAGTTAATTACAACTGTGTGGTGATAGTGAAATTAAGAACCTCTTATCATATATAGCTTTTAAGTGCACATCTAATATGGATACCGGATACAGATTTGAGTTATCCTTCCTTAGGGCTGAAAAAAAAGATTTAATAATCAATTCAAAATCAAAATTATGACGACAATATTGAAAACAGAATTTCTGTTGCCTCTTTACCACAACTTCTGAACCAAACATGTCCTAGATGTCCACAAGTCCTCATAATGCCCTACGCTACTTGGGCCAAAAACGGAAAGAAATTTCTTGATCTGCTAATAAACCATTGATTCAGCAAGTTGCGTTGCATAATTTGTGTTGGAGAAAGCTTACAATTCGTTGCACAAACATGCACTAAGCAGACAAGTATAAATTTTCTACCAAGTTTGTTTGACAACATTACATGACGACTCCCATAAAGAGCATCAAAAACTGATCTGACTAGAGCAGAGTGTTTAGACAACAATCAAGAAGCCTAAACAATAAACCTTTACCAGAGAACCTGCTGCAAATAAGCTGATGTACCTGTTCAATTAAAATTAGAAATTCTCAAGTCTAAAAAAGCTAGGAACATGAAGGAATAATCGTAAAAGCAGAAAGACAAAGGAACAATCTTCTTTTCATCATTACAGGAAATAAATATTATCAGGTAGGAAATCTGACGCACTAGCTATTATAAATCAAATCCCTTATAATACACACACTTACACTTCAATGGCTGAAGGAGGAAAACAGAATGAGCCCAGAACCCAAAAACAGGATTAACCTGTTCCCTCAGAAACCTGCCTGTGCCTGCCCTGTTGATCAGATAGATAATACAAGAGACCCAGGGCAACAGGCCAAACAATTTCTATATCATAGCAATCAGGTCCCACCTCTTTATCATTCAGCTATTATGGGTAAACTCCAACATCTTACACACACTGAGGCTCTCAACTACCTGAAGTGGCACGAGGACTTGTCCCAGTGGTAATTGCTACAGAGGAGACAAACCTAGAGACAAGCACAGCCTCATTGCTTATGGCCTTCGAGGCAGCCACCTCCTCCAACCGTTTCCATGTTAGTTCTCTCCTCTCCTGCATTTCTTGCTCTTTGACTTCATCTTCTTGGAATTTAACCAAACACTCGTCAAAAAGCTCTTGATCAGCATCCGAGAAAATCTTCCTCACATTCAGTGTCAGGCTCTGAACAGCTTGGTTCCAGTGACCCCTCGTGTTTCTCTCCAAAGCTGGGAAGATTATAGGAAGTATTACTTTACGGTTTTGTGTGATCAAATTCCTTATGTGATCATTGTTCCACAAAAACAATGCACGTTCAGCCACCTGCCATGAAAAAACAAATTTAAAAATATCCATAAAAATCAAAATTCCTTCAGATAGATATTGTACGATATGGAGCCAACCCTGCGAACAACAAATATGTGCAATGTCTACAAGTAATATAGCTTTTATTGATTCTAGTACATCTGTGAAAATATTTACTGTGATAGACATGTCCCACTAACATCCACATGTTTCATCCTCCATTCAACAAACCAGGCATTTCTTTAGTATTAAAAACCTATATAATTCATATGAATGCAGATTCGACCTATCACCTTGTTCACTCAACTTAAACAAAAATATCCATTTTCTTGACAAAGAAAAAATTTGCTTTCCATTTATTTGCATCAGCCTTCTCTATGAAATCACCAGAGAACATTCATTTATAATTGCAGTCATACATAAATTTTGGTTTTAATGACATCACAGAAATCAGTAATTGCTGAACCCAAAATAAGAACTTGGAGTTAAAATTAATATCTACAGCACACCACACCCTTTCTCATAATCTAGTCCTGCGCTGAATATGAAGGCCAGGCTTTTTTGACAAAATTTAAGGGTTTTATTGCCAGCATGTAGGAACTAAGTTCATCCCATAGATTGTATGCACACCATAAGACAATTCTTCCTAGTTGTGGGGCATCTACTGTCCTCAAGAAAAGTAACGAAAGATTATTACAAGGTTATAAAAGCAGACCTATGACAGTCACTTGTTACTCGGGCAGCTTGGTTTAGGACGATGCCATTGATAACTTAATCAGAAAGAAGCATACTACTATTGAATAATGATGCATACAGCAGAAAGTAATGACTTAGTGGTCATCTATTGTTGGTAGGCCAGAGATTGACAGTTGCAACCTTCATCCACGGTTTCAATTTATTAGGCCATGCCAGAATAAGTCAAGGAAGGGTGTAAGCTTTGACAGGAAATAGAGAATAGGACAATAAAAAGTGGAGGGTGATTCCTTTTTGTATTATGTATGCCTGGTGCAAGCAAACTCGTTGGACTTTTGATGGAGTACAGGAACAAATGATCAAGCTGTTGTTTCCAAGGTCTTTGTACAGCATCTCTTTCCTACTGTCTGTTTTCATTATCAATATATTTAGCCCTTTAATAGCCTTTGAGTGGAAATTTATACTATTTCTTTCTTTTTTCCTTCCTTCATATTCAGCCTTCTGGTTGCTCTTGGGTAGTTTCCAAATGCTGTGTACTCCGGAACAATCTATGTCTTTCAATAAAAACTTTATTTTTTAATAAAGAGAGAAGCACTTTTCTAGTCATGAACCGATCCAAGAATAAATTCCAGCTCCAATATTAGGTTATACATTAGCAATATAATTGTCAATGTAAAATTAACCAAAACTTCGACCAGTGGGGTCTCTATCCCTACCCTTCAAAGAGTCTTTGAAGGAAAGTTAATGAAGGTATTCATTCTTACTGCAACAAGATTTTTAACAGTTATAGAAAGAAATAGTGTGAACACAGCGAAAGCTTATCACATTAAAAAATACTTCCAATTTCCATGTTAAAGTAGGCACAAAAACAATCAAACATCTTACTAATTTTTGCTAAAAGAAGAGGGGGGAGGGGGGTGGGGGGAGGGGAACCCCTGAAAGGACTTTACCAGAAAAGCAATGACATTAAACAAGGATAACTTTCAATCAGTGAAAATAATTAGTGCTCTGGCCACATGAATGTAACAAATATAAGTTTTAGAAGCTGCCTGCATATCACGCAGACAAATATAACAACATTGTATCATGTAGATAAATGAGGATATTTTCCCTCGTAGACATTATATGAAGCTCTATCCTACAAGCTCAGATTTAAAAGTAAAAAATAAAAAAAGAAAGAAAAAAGAAAAACAAATAAGAAAACTAGAGCAGTATCATTAGCAGGAATCAGGTACTGCTAACTCTGATACCATATCAAAAATGCTTTAGACAGTTTTATATCTAAAATCAAATGTCCAAAAACTACCATAAAGAAATAAAGTTGTTGTAGGATATGGACGTTATCATATCACCTATTGTTTCATAAAATTTACCTGTTACAGTAAGCACAGACATTTCAATACATTTTAAACCATCAGGAAAATGAAGATTATTTCATTTTAAATTCAAATGTCCTTGTGATAACAACAAAACTGAATCTTAATAATGGAAAATAAAAGAAGTTATAGTAGAAACTATATCAAATATATAAATTGAATAGGATCACATTATCATTGACAATTTAAGCGATCATCAGGCAATAGCAACAAAGGCCAGAAACATGTAAAATAAAACCATTCTAAATGAAGTACCTGAAAATGTGAGCTGTTGAGACAGCGACTAACTTGACGGAATAAGGGGATCATGCAACGCTGAAATTCTGCTGATTGAGTGGCCTCTAAAACCTCTTCCAACTCACCAAGGAACATAACCTCTTTGGAACTATTAGTTATGGGCCAATACCTTAAAAGACCTCGAATTACAGTATCAGCAAGCTTGAAATCTTTTTCCACAAACTGAGTAATACAATATGAAAGTTGTTGATGGTACATCGATACACACTTGGGCTTGTGAAGAGGAATCAAGGCTCGGACAAGGAAGAGCTTGTGCTCTTCTTTCAATGGCAAAGCAAACCCATTAATTATGCTGCCCAATATCTCAAGCAGTTCGGCAATCCCATTATGTCTCTCAGTCTCAAATATGAAACGATAAAAGATATTGTTTATAGCTTTTCTAATGAATGGCCTATGTACCATAAACTTCCCATAAATGCGATGCAGTATTGTCTTCAAATACTCCCTCTCCCTTTGATCCTCTGAATCAAACAAATCTAGCAGTCTCAACACAAATGAATGGTCAATGTATCTCTTCGCAAGCTTGGCATCAGTCTCTGTTGAAGCCACAAATCTAAGGAAAAACTCATACACAATTTGAAGATGAGGCCATGATGGCTCCATAGTCGGTTCATCCTCCTCAGGGTCATACATTTCTAGAATCTTATTATCATGATTTGATGATGGAAGCGTTCTAAACAAATTAGCCGCCGCCATTTTTGTTATCTCTTGCATTGTCACTTCATTGAACTTTGATGTAACAGAAGAGATATAATCAACAAGCTCAAGCAAGGTCTGCCTCTTAATGTCCTTCTCCTTAAGATTTTTAGAAGGATCATTAAAATCAAACACAACACAACACATGTTCAGCTTCCTAATAAAGAGACTCTGCTTCTCTGAACTAGAAACATCCCTGAAACTAGGCAGTGGCTCATAAACCCAAACAGCAGATACAGGTCCCACTTGACCCGCACCGGTAGCTGACTTTTTCCCTTGGATAGATTTGTTCTGTGTAGCCAGGTTCCCATTGTTAATGCGTGAAGCCCCCAAACCTGAATTCGAAGACCTTGAAGAATTCGATGGCTGCTTTGAAGTGTTTATGGAATTGGGTCCATGGGAAGAATTCAGAGACGAAAACGCATTGACCCCACCATCATTGTTCGAGTCATTATTCGATGATTTTGAGGGTTTTCGAGGTAGCTTACCCAATATCTGTTTGATCATATCGACTTGAAAAAAAAAGCCTTAACCCCCAAGCCAAGCGCTAATCCTAATTTTAGCTCAATAACAAATCAAAGCTCCCACCTCAAAGAACCTCAAAAACAAAGCATTTTCATATTTGATCGATAAACACCAATTCAAAAGAAAAACAACAAAAGCTATAGAAAAAACTCGACAAAAGTTATATAAACGAGTCTATCCATGCACCGGTCCATAACTCAAAGTTGCAATTACGAAATTTTTGTATACAGAAGGTTTTAAATTGAAGGGGTAAAAGAAGAGAGGAAACAAACTTACATTAATAAGATGATTAACGGAGAGATCTGAAAATGTGAGAGAAAACCCTAGAAATCTGAGCTTCTGGGATTTGATCTGCAATTGATAAACCCTAATATGCTTTTCTGTGCTTGCCCCCAATTGATTTAGCGAGAGAGAGAGGGAAGGGGGGAGAAACAGGGACAAGACCAGAAAAACAAAAGGAGAATCTAATAAGTTCTTAACAATTCAAAACAGAAAAGGAAAATTAAAAACATTAGCTTTACAAAACTAGCCAAAAAAAGAAAAAAAGAAAAAAAAGAAAAACCCTCTCTCTCTCTGTAAAACAAAATCTCCCTCCTTGCCTGGCTGTGTTGTTGATTAAGAAATCAGAAGTTATGAAATATAAATAATATTTTTAAAAAAATTTGGAAAATTGGAACCAGACCAGAAGGTGGTTTTGTTTTTTTTTGTCTAAAAAGGGTAGAATCGAGATTTTGTTAATTTTAATATTTTATGCCTTTTTTCCTTTTTTATTTATTTTTAGTTAATTAGTGACCAGTGATTGTGATGCAAATGGACCCACGTTCGTCACATATATCATGGATGTAGGTGTGGCCCCGTTTTCTCAAGTGTAGATTGGGTTGACTCGTTAATTGACCAAATTCTCCTGACCCTTTTCTTAGGTAACCCAGCAGATATTTTGTTCAGTTGTTCTGTTTCTATTTTTCCTTGAACTTAAATCCTTATCTAGATTTTAAGATATGAGGAAGACTAACCTCTTGTTCAGGTTAGTCGCTACTTACGATTGGTAGGTGCAAGTGACCGAGACAGAAATTAAATCAAAAGAAATTCAATAAAAAAAAATCAATAGCTAAAAAAGACAAAATTAAAAAATATTTACTATTTTAAAAGGTAAAATAAAAAAATTTCAGTATTTTATTTTAAAAAAATTTTGGTTGAAAGGGCGGGCCTCACGTTGCCCCTAACTCCATCAATATTAGCCCGTAATTGATAATCTATATATCTATGTATTATATATAGATAGACCTTCTATCTATATATAATATATAGAAACAGAAAAATCTATTTTAAATGACAGAGTCTCTCGAATTGCTAAATATGAAGAGAATAATTATATCTCTAAATGATGTCATATAAGAAGCGAAAAGGAAAAAAATAATATTAATAAGTAAAAACTATTTTATTTGAAAGTAAGAAAAGAATATAAGGGAAAACAATTACTAGAATTTTTATTTCAAATAAGAAGGACAACATAAAAATATAAAAATAAATTTGTAGAGAAAATTTAATTTAATTTTTCTTTTACATAAAAAAAACAAGTAATATAAATTTTTTTTCAAAAAAAAATTCAGTTATGAAATATGTTAATATTCAACGAATTGGTGATGTCTAATTTTTTTTGTTTCTTGTTCATTAGTTTTTTAGTCCAATAAACTCTCCCTCCCGTTTAGAGTTACGTTTTAACAAAAATTAATCATCTGAAGAATTTGCTTCTAATCCCAACTCTTTACTTTTTGTGTTTTCCTTCCTCTATTAATTTTATTTTTCTTTTATATCCAAAAAAAAAAGTAACATAAGTTTTTTTTCAAAAAAAAAAATTTAGTTCCTTCTCAAATTTTATTAGCCATAAAATACTATTAAATGACATTAATAATTTTCATTAATTATTGAGAAAAAAAGAAAAAAGAAATAAGAAATTTTTATATCAATAAATATTAATAATGTTATAATTTTTGTTAAATGATTGAAAATACTCTCCCTCCATAAACATAAATTGTTTAAAATTATTACACATGATTAATTAATTTTATTAAATTATCTTTCTCACATAATTACTCCAAGCTTGCACATTTTATTTAATATAAATATGAGTAAAATTGAAGAATTCTTCCTTTACTAATTACTCATATATATTCTCAAACACTGTATATTTGTTCTCCAAAGAATTATTTTAAAATGATTTTACATTTTTAGAGAGATAATTGAGAGTTAGCTGATTTTAATTTTTAGTTAATAAAAGCAAATTTATTTTTCTAAAAATCAAATCAGATAAGGCAATTCGGTGTGATTCAATTATTCAATTAAAACCATAATCTATGGAATCATTCATCAATAATTGAGAGTTAGTTGATTTTATTGTTCTATGGAATCCTAGCAACTGGAGGATAGAGCTTTCATATGCTTGATTTTTCTGTCGTACGAGGGAAATTGTGATGAGAGATTAGCTTCTTTTTCTTTTATCTTCTCGTAATAATCTATTTCTATATAATATATAAAAGGATAGTGTTTTGTTTATATGGAAGTCAAGTATAAGTACCAAAATTTGCCACTTGACAGTATTTTGAATTATAAAATGATAAATATTAGAAGCATATATAAAAAGAGAGTAATTTGCCTTATATGAAAGCCAAATGTAAGTAACATAATTTGCCACTTGATAATATTTTAAATTATAGAATAACAAATGTTAGAAGTATAAATGAGAAATGAAAAAGATAAAATTTCAAGCAAGTAATTTATTATTTGTTTATATCAATCCGTCTTTTCATTCCGCAAGATGGATATTAAAAAATAGATATTAAGAATGTATATACAGATATGTTTAGAAATTGGGCCACTTTACCCACTGAGGGTAGGGTGGATAGTATTTAAAAAAAATAAAAAATCGCTTCGCATATTCCATTTAATTCGATTCGATTTAGAATTAATTTTATTTTAGTTTATAATAGAAAAGAGTGTTTTTGTTGGTTTTACTCAACTTTCAGAATTCTAAATGAAGTTGTTGAACTGTGTTTTTTTTTTTTTAACAAAAAATTAAGTTTATTGATAACTGAATTGATCAATATCCAGCCTAGAGCTAACATCCTCCTATTTCAATTTATTTATCCTAGTTTTTATTAAAAAATCTCTCTTGGATGGAAAATATTTTAGAGTATGACAAAGGTGAATGACTTAATAAGGCTACCGAAATATGTCTTTAGTTGTAACGAGAGTATTTCCGAAATATGTCTTTAGTTGTAACGAGAGTATTTCCGATCATTTATTAATAAAAAAAGACAAAAAAATAAATTAAAAATTACTTTATTTTTTATTGGTAATAAAAAAATTTTTGATTGATTAGTTTGGTGTATCATGTATGGAATAGTCTCATATGCTAGGAGCTAGGTTGCACGGACACAGGACACGAGATTGGGGAAGGTACGGGATATGATAACTTTTTAAAAAGTAGGACTTGCATACGCTTAAGACACACTACACTAAATAAGTATAATATATTAATATTTCAAATAAATAAACAATCATTTGTAATAAATCATAAATAAAAAATAAAAAATGATTAATTTTTTTATTTAAATGTAATTAGTTAAATTCTCAAAATTATTACCGCTTATTGAAAAATGCATTAATAATGTGTGTGCATTTTTTATGCAGGTCATACCATGCATGACTTTTGATATTGCATACTTAGGTAAAAGGCTTCGCATGATACTTAAGAAGACACATTTTATCATTACAACTTTTTAAGCATGTCTCAATGAATCTTAGATACAATTATAATGCATTTATGGTCATTTTAATATACAATTTTGTTATTTTTGAATGAGGTCATAAAAAATTATTTCATCATTTAATATTGTTCCGCACATTGCGCTGATTCTAATACTAGTATTATTCATAATTAAGGATCAATTATCAGGGACGACAAATATAGACCGAGTAATAAACTATCTATTCTCAACATCAACTTCCATCTCCAATCTCTAAATCCTATCATAATACTTTATCAATCAGAGAATGTTACTATTTTTGTTATATTCCATGTCATTTTCGTAAGATATTTAGATCCAATCTTTCTAATCCTTCAACCAAAAAATTCATTTTCCTATCACAAAACTCAACAGTTTAGGATACTAAATGTCCGTTGCCTACAAATATCTAAATAGGCAACCATATGCTTTTTCGTACCCTATGCATATTCGTTTAAAACATAAAACTACATTTAAAGAAAAAATAAAAGCATTTATTCAAAGGGCAAGACTACTGTACAGAAACAAGAAATTACGTATTGAAAGTAGTTATCTTCCATTAGATTTAAATTATCTAAACGTGGGCCATCAAATTTAAATTCCTTATTCATATATTATCTATATATATATTATATATAAATGTGGGAATGAGGAAAAGGGGAATAATGAGATTACCTATAATAACCTCAGTAAAAGTTTAGAAATCCTAAAATATCCTTAGTTATAGCCAATTCAAAAATTATATTTTATACCAATGAGTATTAGGATCAATGGTTTGACACTTTTTTTTTAAGTGAAGTCGAGAGTTCGATTCTCATGCATGTTGCAAATACTCGTAAAGAATAATTTATCCCTTCTGCAAATATTTTATTATTTGATTGGAGATAATTTTTAAAAATTATTTTTTTAAATAAATATATATAGATAATAAAAAAAAGTGTACTCTTCTTTTTCTTTTATTTGGTGAGGATAGAACACTTCTTTTATATAATTTTTTTATTAATTAATTAACTTATTTATATATTTATTTTAAATTTGCAACTTAGAAAAATAGACAAACAAAATTAGATGCTAGCATTATTTGCTATAATTTTCGTTTATTGACTTTGCTACAATTTTTTGTTTTGTCTATTAGCATCAAATTTCATTATATTACAGCATTTCCAGTTAAAGAAAGAGTTGATTTTTGAAATTTAAATTGGTAACTTTTTATAATATAATTTATTCTTTATTATATGTTGAGTTCCAAAGGAGTTTTATTCTTAATAATAATTTTTTTATTTTATTTTTCGTTACTAAATTAATTTGTAACTGCTATCACTTTAATTTAGTAAGAGATTTATATTTTCCTTGCAATAAATAGATGGTCTCTTGATGATTAAATATTTTTAATTTTTTAATATTTTTTTTATTATATTCTAAATCTGTTTGACTTGAAAGAAAATAGTATTTATAAAACTGGAAAAAACTAGAACTATATATTTCTGTTTTGGGTCACTTTTTGAGGTTTCAAGAATTTGTGTGTGTGCATATATTCATTTCTCTAATGTATTGAGCAAGTAATACTGTCACTATATCTAAAGTAATTACCATTATTAAAGTAATTACCAAGCACTAAAGAATAATTTATTATTATTTTTCATTATAGTTGTTTATAGTTATTGATTCGGGATTGACGGTAGGAGGTTGGAGATTGAGTGATGATTTGATTTTCTTTTTGGGCACTTAATAAGGTTTTAGGAATTTGTATTTATAAATTAGGGACTGAAGGTTTAGATCTAGGGATTGGATTAAATTTTATTTTAAGACCATTTCATGATAAATAAAATAGTTAAGTATATAAAAAGTAGGATTACAAGTAGCTTGTATGACAAAGTCCAAAACAAATTAAGCAATTATATTTATTTTAATCTAAAAAAAAATTTATGCTATAATATTATATAGATAAAAAAATAAAAGGAGTACAAATATATAATGAGTGTAGTCAATCAACGTGCAAGGCACGTCATAAAAAAAGACTAGTGATATATAAAAGCAGAGAAGGCTATCTTAAATAACAACCAAGTGTAAGGAGCACAGTTATTTATTATAATTGTAAGAAGATAAGTTGTAATGACAGCAATTATAAAAAGATAAATTATTTTATATTTTCAGATAACGTCATATAGGAGGGGAAAAAAAGAAAACTAAATTAATATTAATAAGCAAAAACTATTGTATTCAGAAATAAAAAGTAATATAAGGGAAAATAATTTTGATAATTTTATCTTCAAATTAGAAGGAAAATAAAAACTATAAAAAAATTTATACAGTTTTATATCCAAAAAAATAAGTAACATAAGTTTTTTCTGAAAAAAAATTTAGTTCCTTCTTATTTTTTTTTTATCATTCATTAATAAAAAAAAGACACAAAAATAAATTAAAAAAACACTTCTTTTTTTCTTGGTAATAAAAAATCTTAATTGATTAGCTTGATGTATGAGTAGTCTCATATACCAGCAGTTAGGTTGCACAGAGAGGAGATAAATTGTTCTAGTTTTGTTTAGGATAGAACAAACAATAGACAAAAAAATGGACAAAAAAAATTAGCTTCATGGGGATAGAATTATGCGATACAATAATTTTTAAAAAAGTAAGATATCTACACGCTTAGGACACACTATACTAAATAAGTATAATAAATTAATATTTCAAATAAATAAACAATCATTTATAATAAATTATAAATATAAAATAAAAGAATACTTAATTTCTTATTTAATATAATTAGTTATCACTGTTGGAAAATACATTAATAGTGTGTGTGAGTTTTTTGATACATGTCATACAAGGGGTGTCAAAATGATCATGACAATTGAACACGATTCGCCTAACATGCAAAATAAATGGATTGTGGTTGAGGTTAAATGGGTTATGTCATAAACGAGGTACCCATTTATGACACAAATATAAATGTGTCGTGCCACTGGTTGATACGTGTGTTAAGCAAGTGACTCGTTTTTTAAGAGTAAAAAGGTAATTTTTGTGTTAGATATAAATACTCAAACTAAAACCTATTTAAATTTTATTGTTATATTAATTTTTTAATTTAGTTATGAATCTTGAAGAATTTATGCATTTTATATGTAAAAATTTATTTTTAAATATAATTGAAGTTAGATAGATTAAAATTTAAAAATACTATAAGCAAGTTAAGTGAGTTATATATAGATCAATACGACTCACTTAACCTGTTTATGATATTAGGTGAGTTAAACGTGTCATATTCATGTCATCTGCCTAATTTTTGTGTCGTGTTCGTATCAATGTTATAAGAGATTGTTTCATTCTTTAATATTACTCCACGCATCACGGAGATTCTAGCACTAGTTATAATAAAAAACTTGTTTTGCCAATCAATGTCAGAAATTCATCAACAAAAAAATATCAAATATTCTTTTTATAAATAATTAAAATTTTAAATTTTAAAAAATTATTAAACTAATATTTACCTTCTAAAATGAAATAAAAAAATATGTTTGCCTTATAAGACCATTATGCAAATATTATTTTAAGTTTATCTTCTTGCTGACGATAATAAGATTAATCATCTATTGATTTATTATAATTTATTTATTATAAACTTGACTCTATAAAAATAATCATCTATTGATTTCAAAATACTAATAAGATTAATCGAACACATCAATAATAATTGTATTATCCTAATATAAATTTAAAATATAATGATTGAAAATTGAATTTATAGCACTCGTCTTAATTTTAAATTTTAAAATTTAATATTTGTACTTTTTAAAATTTTATTGTAAAATCCATAGACATAATCAATTACTTAAAAATATAAGTTTAAAACTTACTTTCATATTAGAATTAATTATAAATTATATGACCCATACTATAAATTTTTTTAATATGTGTTAAGATCATTTATAGGTTTTTATAAAAATAATTATCTTAAAATGTTATTTATTGTGTTTAAAATAATTTCAAATATCCATTTATATTAAAATCATGTTTTAATCATCCACTTTCAGTTGCAATCAATAGAAATATCTCATTATTAATTTAGTGTTATGTAATATATATATATATATATATGATCTTAGAACAGTTCATTGCGTTTTAGGGAAAAAAAGATTTTCTAAATGCTTAAAAAAGAAAAAATATATAATCATATGACCTGCCTAGTAAGTTAGCATGTCTAAATGACACGCAAAGAGAGTTCTCTATCTATACCAAAATTTTGAATTTTGAATTCTATATTGTAGTAAAAGTAGTCATGGCCATATTACGGTTCCGGAAACTGGAACTGTCGGTTTGAACCGGCCCAGAACCGTAACCGGAACTGGTGAGAATCGAAACCGGGACGAACCGGAACTGGAACCGGAAAAATCCGGTTCGGTTCCAGTTCCAGCAAATGAGGAACCAGAACCGGCGGTTCCAGAGAACCGGTCGGAACCGGACTGGAACCGCCGGTTCTCCGTCTGGTTAGAACCGCCGGTTCTAGCCGTTGTAACTGTCAGATTTTTACAGTTTTTTTTTTTAAATTTGTTGTGAAATGTCTTAATTACCCCTCCCAACAGCCATAAACGGCTATATAACGGCTAGTTTCAAGGGTATTTTTGGAAAAATGAATTTTTGAATTTATTATAAATACCTCATTTTATTTACAAATTCATTACAAAAAAAATCTCAACTCTCTCTACTTACTCTCTCTACAATATACTACACTCTCTACTTACTCTCTCTACAATATACTATACTCTACTCTATATTATTCATTTATTCTTCTCTACTCTACAATCTCTCTTATTAAGTAATTATTCTCTCTAATTTTTTTTATTCAATTTTCCAAATTATATTTTATTATCATATAATGGCAAGTGGAGGAAACTCAAATTCGGGTAAGGGCAAGGGAAAAATTGGAGAATCATCTATCCCTACAAACGACATCTATGATATGATTCCCGACCAATTTAATTTTGAGGGTTTTCCAAATGAAAATTTGAATATTCCAACTCAAGCATCCGAATTTAATGAGCAATTTCAATAAGATGAAGAGCAAGAGCAAGAGCAACGAGCAAAAATTGTTACAAGAGCAAGACAAAGTTCCGACATATTCTCCATTCATTTCACAAAAAAATTCAAAGGTGAGAAAATGTACGATGTAATTTACAATTATTGTGGAAAATCTTATAAATTTAAACAAGCGGACGGCTATGGATCATTTTGGAAGCATTTGGAGGCAAAACATCCAACAAAAATAAGAGTTGATCGGTCTCAACAACAAATTTCCGGGTACGCTTCTAACCTTTCTTTATTTAAATATTCTGAAAAAATACAAAAAGAAGAATTAGCAAAAATGATTTCTATGGAACATTTATCTTTTAGTTTTGGTGAAAAAGTAGGTTTTAATAATTATTGTCAAAAAGCTTTAAATCCTCGTGCTAAAAGAGTACCAAGAAATACTGTAAAACGAATTATTATTTCTTTATATAACAAAGGAAAAAAAGAGTTAGAGCTTTTATTTTCTCAATTGAAAATTCGTGTTTCAATTTGTTGTGATGTTTAGAGTGATCATTGGCAAATGCATTCTTATATGGGTATTACATGTCATTGGATTGATGATGATTGGAAAATTCAAAAAAGAATTATTGGTTTTCGTGTTTTTGATGATAAACATACTGCAAATAATATTTATAGAGTAATTGTTTCAATTTTAGATGAATATAAGTTGACAAAAAAAATTTTTTCAATTTCATTTGATAATGCTTCTGCAAATACTAGATCAATTATTGAACTTAAAAAAATTTGTGAACCAAATATTGGTGGTAAATTTTTTCATATAAGATGTGCATGCCATGTTTTAAATTTATGTGTACAAGATGGTTTAAAAATTCTTGATTTTTTTATTTCTCCAATTAAAAAAGTTATTTCATATTTATGGACACATCCCCAAGTGATGAAAAGTTGGGCTAAGTTTTGTAAAGAAAATAATAAAAGACCAAAACGTTTTCCAAGGGATGTCCCAACTCGTTGGAATTCAATATATGAATTACTAATCGAGTCTTTTTCTTATAAAGAATTATTATGCTTTTTTGTTACTAATAATATTGAGGATATTAATTTTTATCCACAAAATTGGGAGATTTGTGCAAAAATTTTAGATATTTTAAAAATTTTTAATGATGCTACTTATAAATTTAGTGGGGTTTATTATCCCACATCTAATTTATTTTTACCTATGTGTATTAATATTATTACTGCACTCCAAGAATTTCAAAATGATGATTTATTAAAAGATTGTATTTTTTCAATGAAAAAAAAATGGTTATCTTATTTTAAAAATATACCACCTCTTTATCTTGTTGCTATTATATTTGATCCTAGATGTAGAATGGATGTTTTATGTGATTATTTGACTATTTATTATGATGTATTAAATCTTGATGTAGAAGATAATATTAATATAAATGTAGTAATGCATGAAGTTAAACAAAATATTATGCAATTATATAATGAATTTGTTCAAGTTTCTACTTCATCTACTTCTACTTCTACTTCTTCTCAATCTAATATTCCACAATTTCCAACACAAAGGGTAAGTGGTGTTGGTGTTGCTCAACAAGTTTTATTACAAAGACAAAAAAGAACAAGGGAATCCAGTTCTATTTCTGAATTTGATAATTATTTAACAACTTCTTTTGAGTTTGGTGACGATTATGCAGATACAGATTTTCCAATTTTAGATTGGTGGAGTCGTCACGCAAATACTTTTCCAATTCTTTCTTTACTTGCAAAACAAATTTTAGCAGCTCCGGTCTCCACTGTTGCGGTTGAGCAAACTTTTAGTCAAGGAGGAAACATATTTGATGAAACACGATCTCGTATGACACCCGATTCACTAGAAGCACAAGCATGTGTGGATGATTGGACCAAAGCCGAACTAAGAGCCCAAGAAAATCCAAAAGAAAATGAAGATTTATTTGATTTATACGATAGGTCCTCAACGGGAACATCAACCGGTGGTGCAAATAGCGATTAAGGTAAAAGGGGTGAAATTGATATAAGGTAAGTAAGAACTACGTGAGCTTTGATTTCTCTAAACCCCAAGAGGATACGTAGGCAACTTAATTTTTTTTTTAAACAAAAAAAAAAATTAAGTTCAAGCCCAATTTTTTTTTAAATTATGTTCAAACTTTAAAAAAAAAAATTCAGTTGAAATTTTTTTTTAAAAAAATAATTATGTTCAACACTCAACAATTCAAGTCTTTAAAAAAATAAATTTAATTGAAGTATTTTTTAATTTTTTAGGTGTATTTTTTAATTTTTTATGTTCAAATAATTTTTTTTAAACTGGTCTTCAAAATTTAAAATTTTTTAGGTGTATTTTTTAATTTTTTATGTTCAAATAATTTTTTTTAAACCGGTTTCAAATTTTAAAAATTTTTAGGTGTTTTTTTTATTTTTTATGTTCAAATAAATTTTTTTTTAAACCGGCATTCAAAATTTAAAATTTAAAATTATGCGATTCGCCGGAAAACCAATCGGAACCGTCGGTTTTGAATCGGATCGGAACCAGAACCAGACCTTTTCGGTTCGGTTCCGGAACCGGAACCGGTTCCGGTTCCGTGGCCAAGTCTAAGTAAAAGTCCTATTCAAATATAAAAAGAAAAAAAAAAAAAAAGATGAAAATGATACGAGTACCAAATAAATGGGAATGGCCAGCGGCGTTCCATCTTTGAAGTGCAGTCATGTGAGGCGAGACCTTAGTGTGGTTGCTCATAATTTAGCAAAGCTTTCTATTTCTAATATCCTAGATGATGCTATTTGGTTTGAGGAAGTTCCTCTTGCTGTTTCTCCTTTTGTTGCTTTGGATAATTCTTTTATTGTTTAAAAAAGTATTTTCCATTCTAAAAAAATAAATATATGGGAGTGGCCACCGGACTGATTTCAACATGAACAAAATTGAAATCGACTAAAAATTTATAGTTCAAAAGCCAACATAAAATCAACGGTCTACCCGGATTTCGATCTATTACATAAAAATAAATAACAATAATAATCAATATTATTAAATCCAGTCTGGATATTGACCTGACTAAAAAAACTGGGTGAATAGGTGTTTATTTATCTAGTAAGTTAATGATTCAATTGATGAGTCATAAAATATTATACTAATTAAATAATTATAATTAAAAGTAATTTTAATATATTAAAAAAATTAAAAATATAAAAAATTGGTTTTGACCGATCGAGTATGTATGGTCCGATCGATTCAATCACATGTCAGTTAATTCAATTCAATTATTTTCCTTAAATGGTTTAAAAGCAAAATTAGTCCGAATTTAATACAGGTTCACCAATTCTCTATTAACTCTTCGGATCAGATTTAATAACTATGATAATAATAATAAAGAATTGAATATAAGTATAATTTTTTATTATAACAAACATATACAATTTATTATGATGGCTAAGGTTGACTTCCATTAAAAGTTAGGATTCCTTGGTTTTAAATATTTAATATTTAATTGTTTCCTTTTTGATAAATTTATTTAATTTTTTTATTTACTATGAGTGACTTGCTACTAAAAGCTAGATTCCTTATTTTTAGAATTGTACTTTTATTCTTAAATTTTTAAAATTACTGAACATATTTAATTCCTTTACATTTTAATAAATTTATTTAATTCTTTATATTTACTAAAATTGACTTATTAAAGGTTAGAATCTTATTTTAAAAATTATTATTTTCCTTTTTTTTTTCATGTCTAATTACTTCAGATAGTTACTTTTTTATTTTTTTAATAAGCCCAATATTTGACGTATTCATTTTGTTTTTTATTATTCTGTTGAATATGATTAGCAGTTTGCAATTATTCATAATTTAAATTATTTTTAATTTATAAATAGAAAGAATATGATAAAATTAGTAATCATGATAGATATATTATCAATTGGGTTTTCTAAACAGTGATTGCATAATTCATAACCTGGGTATCTCAAATGCGTAGATCTAATTGGTTGCACTTCACGCTCTAAATTTTTTTGATGATTTAATCAATCTTTTTTGGAGGAAATAGGATATCTCAATAAGAGGAGAGAAGGGGAAATCCCTTATGACCCAACTAATTTTTGGAGAATACTTTTCACGGTATTTATACTCGTTGTTAATACTTGTAATTTATTATTTTTAATAATAAATTTGAGGATTCCTAATTGAATGTAAATATTAGTTCTTAGCAATATTCTTTTTTTGGTTTAAATTTCAATGTTGAGATATAATTTTTTAAAAAAATTTTAGTATTAAATAGAGATGATATTCATCATTATAATAATTGAATTCAAATATTAGTTATTTAATATTATAATTTAACTAATGTTAGAACTCGCGTCATGTGCGAAGTAATATTAAAAGATGAAATAATCTTTTATAACATCATTCAAAAATAGTAAAATTATATAATAAAATGATAAATTATTCTATCCGTACGTTCCTGTATCTTGTGCCTTGTATTTGTAGAACCTAACTCTTGGTATATGAGACAACTCAATACCGTAGCTAATCAACTGAGTTTTTTTTATTACCAATAAAAAATAAAGCGTTTTTTTAAAATTTATTTTTGTGTCATTGAAATAAGAAATTAAGTTATTTTTTATATTTATAATTTATTATAAATGATTATTTATTTATTTAAAATATTAATGTATTACTTATTTAGTGTAGTGTGTTCTAAGCGTATAGATATTTTACTTTTAAGAAATTATTATACGTACGTTCTCATATCCCGTGTACATGCAATATACCTTCTGGTATATGAAACTACTCGATACACCAAGCTAATCAACCAAGGTTTTCTTTATTACCAACAAAAATGAAGTATTTTTTTTTTTAAATTTGCTTTTTGTGTCATTGAAATAAGAAATTAAGTTATTTATTTATTTTATGTCTATAATTTATTATAAATGATTATTTATTTATTTGATGTATTACTTATTTAATGTAGTGTGTCACGAGCATATGGATATCCTACTTTTTAAAAATTGTCGTATCCGTACATTCTCGTATCTCATATTCCGTGTTCGTGGAACCTAACTCTTGATATATGAGACAACTCAATACACAAGCTAATAAATTGAGGTTTTTTTTTTTATTACTAATAAAAAATGAAGTGTTTTTTTTTAATTTATTTTTGTGTTATTGAAATAAAAAATTAAGTTTTTTTTATTTTATGTTTATAATTTATTATAAATGATTGTTTATTTATGTAAAATATTAATGTATTCTTATTTAGTATAATGTGTCGTAATATGAATATGCTACTTTGAAGAGATGCTAAAAAAATAGAAGACACGTTTTTTCAAAAAAAAAAAAAAATAGAAGACACGTAAATTTTATGTTTACCTCTAACTGTTTAGTCATGTATCAAAAATGATTTACTAACTTATAAAACTTCTCATTTATGTAAGTTATTCAGTTAATAAAACATTTCTTGTTTCTTAATTACTTGAGATATTGGAGAAAATTGAAAATCATTATTTTAATTTTAGATAAAATTGAATATTCTTAACCCGGTTACTATTTTCTCATATAGTCGTTGACTGGACTCTCATTCACTAATGAAATTAGGACTGTAAACAAGGATAAAATGAGACTTACAAATACACCTGTCATCATCCAAAATGAGTGAATGAGTTTCTGATGGACGAGAATCAAGAATGTATAATCCAATTGGAGTAGCCAACATGAGTAACCCAATTGAAATAGCCAACGCTAGGTTCGATAAACGATCAACAATAGTGTTAGCCTCCCAGAACACATGACAACCTTGCACTTCAATCTTACTGCAGTAAAGCTCCACAAATTTGCACTAATTATTAGTGCAAGTGTTGTAAATAGAGGTGACGATATCCTTCTAACCAAGTTAATTAGAATCCTTTATAAACTACCAACGATTCTGCCAAAAATGTTGAACAAATGTTGATATCAACCGCAAAATCTGTCTTCCATCTCCTCATATGATCACGAATGACTCACCTCCACTAGTTAAATCATAATTCCCTTTAAAATAATCATCTATGTTTAGGATAATTTAAGAAAGTTTTGAACCATTTAACCATCTCGATAATATATATATATATATATATATATATATATATATATATTAATCGGGACAAATATAGAAATTGCCTTCCTTATACACATCGACCATAGCGATTTTTAAAGAAAGATTAACAAAGATATTTAATGAAAAAAAAAATATGGGTCTAAGTTTGACTTCCTTTGCTACCTTTAAGTCCTTCAAGTCAAAGGGAAGAGAGAGCATATATATTATTATGAAAAACAAAGAAATTGAAATTCTCATTCAACATATAGAGAATAGTACGCGGCACTAATCAAACGTGGATAATGACTAAAGTGGTAAACCTAATACTAAATTCTAAGCAGAGCATGACATTTTTTTTTTCCTTAAAAAAATTTCAACATTCCTAATTATATATGCCTGTTCTTTTAGTAATAATTAATTTAAAAATATTGATCTTGTGACACGTGAAAATACTATCTCATACAGACTCAAACAAATTAGACTATCATAATATATATTCTTTGTACAAGAATTTTCTCATAATCATTCAAAAGTCACCAATTTTCTCATTAAAATAAAAAAAAAAAAAAGTTGAGTGAGACCATCAAATCTCTGGTATGCATATATTTTCATAATTTTGCTTGAACCTGTTTAAGTATTTATTGTGATAAAAATTATTACAAATATAGATAATTGCTATAACATAGCCGATGGTTGAAAATTAAATTAAATAGCTAATTAATAAAATAACTAAATCGAATGTATATACCTTAGAACTGCTAACCAAGCTCGTAGCAATTGTAAATAACCATTTAAGTCTTTTTTCATAAGATTAAATGACAACACAAATCCAGAATCGTTAATTGAAATCTTTTTATAATTATAACAGATAGCATTAGGTGAAAAAGATGCAAGACAAAGAAGAAAGTATCATAAATCCTAAAATAGAATGTTATTGCACAACTAATAGCAAAAACGAAGTTGCCTTCATTGTTTTTAAATTGAATAACAATAAATTTCTTGTTTTTAGCCAACAAAAAAAAAAAAAAAAGAATAAGAAATTTCTTTTCTAATCATTCAAGTCTGTTCGGTTGGTTTACTATATACTGCTCAAAGATATTGTCAATTCTTTTTTTTTTTTTGGACTTGACTTAATTTCGTATTAAATAGTAGAATGTATCGCTTCCTTTGAACAAAACTTAATAAGATTGATTTCTATGTACAAGATTGTTTTCTTGTTGAATAAGATAAATCTTTATAATTAGAATAAGAACTTCTATAATAAGGATTCAAAATATAATATTGATTTCTTGTTGAATAAATTAATCTAATTTTAATTAAATTGAAAAATATGCAATAATTATATATCATAGATAGATAGTCATTCTCTCTCTTTTTTGCAAAACCTAAAATCTAAAAGCTCTTTTTCCTTCCTCCACTAGTGGCCACCAATGAGCTCTCACCGTGGTCATCCCTTTCTTTTTTTGTTTTTTTCTTTTTTTTTTGAAATAATCCTCAGATAATCTGATTTATTATCACCCAAATATTAAAATTTATCGCTGTCTATATCTTAATATTGTTCTTAGATCTAATTTTGAGTTATTGTTATTACCATTATGATGATTAGGGATGATCATGGATTGGATTCGGATCGAATTATGCAAAATCTATATTTGATCCGCAAAGATATTCTCATATATCCATGTCCATATCCGCTCCACTCGAATTCAGATCGTTGGATGTCGGAGCAGATCGGATATTATCCGTTTTTATTATATTTAAAAGAAAAAGAAAAAGAAAATAATAATTTAATAAAAAATTATATTATTTATTGCGCTTGAAAACACAAAAATTCTTAACAATAATTGAAAATATTGTATACTGTAACAACTAGAAGAGATTTTAAGAATTATTAAGCGCAAAAGAAATCATGCTAAGTCATAATGTTCGACTTATATTCTTTTATTTGAAGTAGAGATTAAAAAAAATATGAAAACGGTGAAAGAGTTGGAGATTTAAAATATAAATGAAAAAGAAAGAAGGAAGAGAAAAATAAAGGCAATTGCACATCTAGAATTAGAATTAACAATTTTAGAAATATAAGAAAAAAATAAAATTATCTTTTACAGATCAAATTCGGATCAGATTATGTTATATCCGTATCCGATCCATATCCGTGTGGATCTTATTTTAAAAATCCATATTCGATCCACCACTATTCGGATTGGATTTTATCCGCTCCATTTGAATTTGATCGGACTAGATATCTAACGGATAGGGTCATTTGATCATCCATAATGATGATTTTGTATAGGTCTTTTATTATTTGGATAGTTATGCAGAAAGAAGTGTAGATCTGACCTCCAATAGAAGAAAGAATAACAGAAAGAATAAAAGAAAGAAATTTGAAGCTAATCAGATCGGACTTGTAGAAAGATCATAGAGTCGAGCAGTGACCATGAATAACCACCAAGTGGAGCAAGTGATCGCCTATGTCACAAATAATATACTCTATCAACTCGATCAGATACTTCAAACAAAGATTGTATTTTTTTATTCTTTGTATAAATGGTTTGTTATTAGTCTTTCTATACAAAAATATAAAAACATATTGATCTATATTCCATATTTGTATACAGTTTTTGTTAGTTATATGCTCTATAGCCAATTTGATTGGTTATATTTTGAATATTCATGTAATCAATATTTTATTATTAATAACAAATATTTATTTATCTTTTATATTCTATTTATTGAATCTTGGTAAAAGATAAAATCCATGACACAATATTGTTTTGCAAAATAAATTATAATGTGGTTATAATTATGAGTTTTATTTTGCATTAAAGCAATGTCTCTAAATATTTCTAGTTAATGTTCTCCTCATTAATGGACGATGATTAGAGCTGTTGAGCCTCATACAAATTATATTTTAGGGAAGTAGTTGTTCTCATAAGCTAGATATATGTGATAGCTAGAACTAAAATGTAGGTGCTTGTTATTTTGAACAAGTCCATTGAATCGACCTACATGAGACTACATGAGAATTCCATAGACAGAGTTACATGTGTCTATGGAATACTAAGTGATGGTTATGTAAGTGATCCTTTAACTTGAAATTACAAAGCTATCTTGTATGGGGATGATTACGTTTTGATCCTTCGTTCACATTATTTATTTATAAATAATAAGCAATAAGTAATTGGACATAGTAAGAACTATATGGAGATACTCGTGTAATTAAGATAGGATTCATCACCC
The DNA here is from genome assembly GCF_041381405.1 of Jatropha curcas. Lineage (NCBI taxonomy): Eukaryota > Viridiplantae > Streptophyta > Magnoliopsida > Malpighiales > Euphorbiaceae > Jatropha > Jatropha curcas. The sequence goes on along the minus strand of NC_143153.1, from coordinate 7,116,036 downwards.
TAAGTAAATTAGGAAAAATGTTCTAATTGCTTTCTATTAGTATTGATTAAAAATCCTAATGCATGGTAGAATGAAATTAGCAAATTAGATTTGAAATTTCATTCAATTGATCAATGGGCTAAGATTAAAAGAACTAACATGATTTAATAAAGCAGACACACTTCATGCCTAATTACTAAATCAGAACATTAATGATAAGGGATATTCATTACACTGATAAATTATGCACTGAAAGGTTAAGTCAAACCACTTTGACTTTCCAAATATTTGGGTATTCATAACATATTGCTAGACAAGGTACTTGACTTTTAAATATTAATTAATTAATTTAATTTATATTTATTACCAACATATTTGAAACTTAGAAGGTTACACACATAAAAATAGATATAAAAAAGTGAAAACGAGAAATCAAATCAAGTACGACTTGATTACATATAAGTTTTGTGACATTAAAGACAAAATTGTAATTTATATTTAATTACAACTTTACCTAAATTATTAAGTATTGACTTAATTAATTTATGTCTAAAATTTATCAGATAATTATAGATTAAATAAACCTAATATTTTAATTATGATTTATTTAATTAAATAGTTAAATAAATAAATATAATTGATTAAATTATGTATTATGATTTATTCATTTAAACTATATATATATATATATATATATATTAGTTATAACTTATTTATTTATAACTTCCGATTTTCATATATAAGGTTTAAGAAATAGTTTAAAAATGTAAGTTCTTCATAGCCACAAAACCAAACATAGAATGTAAGATAATTAGTTCTACCATACTTTCTATTCTCTCAGCCTTCTAAAATAGTTTTATTGTTTTTCGATTATCTGTTTGTATGGATACTATTAGAGGCCAGACAATTGGATGACTTGTGGTTGGCAACAACCTAGCCGCATAAATCGAAGTTTTGAAAAATATGTAGAAGAGATATTCTTCTAAATAATTTTATTACTTTAAATCAGTTGACAACCTACCTTGGGCAATCGTTTAAACGGATTCTTGTTGATTATTTAGTTATAATTATCTTATTTCGCTGCGTATTTTTCATATTGAAACTCAACAGTTTCCTTTTAATGAAATTTATAGTTTGATTTCTTTTAAAAAAATATGCAATAATTATCTATCCTTTAACATGGAAATAAATATACTTAAACATGAAAAACAGAGCAAAATATTACTATAAAATTGAAATTCATTGGCTTAATTATATTATCAAATGTCTTTTTTAATGTTGGCTAGATCAAATTTAAAGAAAACCATTTATTCAAAAACTTAAGTACTTGTTAGTTTTATTTTTTCACGACTTATCACTATCCAAATCTAGGATCAAACCGGTGTAGTAAGACTAAAATCTAAACGCACGTCTGGCTCCTCAGCTCACATGCATCCTTATTTTTTAATTTTTAACTTTTCAATTGTTTTTTAAGTTTTAAGGGCTGAGGTGGGGGCTTTTAAATTTTTAAAATGCTTTATAAATGTACATGTCACTTTTCTATCCGATCTCTAATGAAAATCTAACAGATTCCCTTTTATGTAATATCAATTAAAATTTTTATATTTTTACATAACAAATTAAATTTTAGAAACGGTAATATCATAAGATATATTTGAGGTATAATGAGTAAAATCAAACCACCTTTTGGCTCAAATAGTTAAGGTATTGTACACCAGCACAAAAGATGTGGGTTCATATCCCACGTAAGCCTTTTCTCGTTCAAGTTGAACTGAAAATTATGATTATGATTTTTTTTTTTTCATTTAAGTTAATGCTTATGAATTATATGAATTATGATTTTATTTGTTACATTGTGTTTACATCTAGTTAAGTGATCTGCTAAGACTTCTAATATTATAGCAATAAACTCAATATAAACATAGAAATTTTGTTCTACTAAAGATAGAAACTAATTCAATCAATAACAGGAATCATATAAAAAATAATACTTTTCATATGTATAATTTTGAGAAAATAGTATTATCATTTTGACAAAATACGAAATGTTAAATTTTACAAATACAATGACTATACTCCATAGAGATTAGATTTTTGTTGGCTTAAAAAAAAAAAAAAAAAAAAAAACGAAATCACATTGAAGAGATGTTAGAAAAAAAAAATAGAAGACAACATATATTTTATGTTTACCTCTAACAATTTAGTCATGTATTAAAAATGATTTAGCAACTTATATATCTTAATCCTTTATGTAAGTTAAACATTTCTTATTTCTCAATTATTTGAGATATTGGAGTAAATTAAATATTATTATTTTCATTTTATATAAAATTGAATATTCTTAATCCGTTAATTATTTTCTCAAATAGTCATTGACTGACATCTCTTTCACTAATAAAATCAAGATGCTAAATAGGGATAAGATGAGTGCTACTAATACCCATACTATCATAAAAAATGAGTGAATAAGTCTTTGGTGGAGGAGAATCAAGAATGTGTAACCCAATTAGAGTAGACAACGCTAGGTTCGACAAACGATCAGCAACAGCATTCGCCTCCCCGAACACATGGCGAGCTTGCACTTCCCAATCTTGCTACAGTAATGATCGACAATCTTGCACTAAATTACTAGCGCAAGTATTATACTCACGGTTTCCTTTTAACCAAGCCAATTGGAGTCCTTTATAAACCGCTAATAATTTTACCAAAATGCTGAACAAATGCCAATATTAGCTACAAAACCTGACTTCAATCTCCCTAGATGGTCATGGATGATCCCGCCTCCACCAGCTAAACCAAAATGCCTTTTACAATAACTATCTATATTGAGAGTAATCTAAACAAATTTCGGAGAATCTCATTTAACTATCTTGATAACATATCTATTATTATAGGGACAAATATAGAAATTGTCTTCCTTAGACACATCAACCATAGTGAATTTCGAGGAAATGTTAATAAGGTATTTAATGGAAGAATGAGTCTAAGTTTGACTTGCTTTGCTACCTTTTAAGTCCTAAGTCAAAAGGAAGAGAGAGCATCTATATTATTATGAGAAAAAAAGAAATAGAAATTCTCATTCAACGTATATAGTATAGTAATTAGTCCTAATCAAACATGGATTATAACTAAAGCGATAAACCCAATCCCTCAAAGGATAATAAAAACCCTAGCAATACACCAAATTCTAAGGAGAATATGATAATTTTTTTTTTTTTTTTTTACAAAAATTTTATATTCTTAATTGTATATCCGTATCTTTTTAGTAATAATTAATACAAACCCAAACAAATTATACTATCATAATTAATTCAAATAGTACTTTCTCAAATAGGAGCCTCTTTTCTGTGAATAGATCTATGCCCCAAAGTTATATTTTTTCACTTTATTTGTTTCAAAATATAATTCGTCCAACATTTTGCATAAAAAGTCAAAAATAATTAATTCTCTTAAATTATAATAAAATTAATGATATTCTTTGTCTCAAAACCAATGGTAATTTGTGAAGGTAATTACTTTCTGTCCCAAAATATAAGTTATTCAAGAATTTTATATGAAAATTAAAAAAACAATTAATTCTCCTAAATTATAACAAAATAAAATTATAACAAAATCAAAGATAATTTAACTAAATTACTCTTTATTTCAAAACTAAAGGTAATTTGTGAATATAGTTTTTATATCTAATATGAATAAAAGTAACATCGAAAAACCATCATTTATTACTCCTTAAAATATTCAAATGACTTGTATTTTGAAATAAATAATCAACATAAAACGACGTATATTTCTAATGAAATCCAGATTATTATATTGATCCATCTGCTGTTTTGTTTTTATTAATTATACATGTTAAAAAAAGGTCATATTTTGATAAAAAAAAAATGCACATTTGACAAAAGAAACCTAATATTAATAAATATCAATAGTCCTAACTTTAGAGAACAATAGATAAAGATAACTTACAAATTTACTTTTTTAGAAAAAAAAATGTAATTGCTAACTTGGAAAATATATATTATATTTACTATAAAGTAACTTGGGTAGTATAATATCCAACTATCATGGCAAAAGTAGTAAAATGTAGAAGCATCCATATATTCGAAATATAAGTGTATGAAAATAATTAGACGCTGATAAATGGTATATCTTAAAACATTAACAAATTTCTTCATTTATGTGAAAAGCCGGATAAAACAGTCTCTAATAAGGGGGTACGGATATCAACTGTTTACAAAAAAAAAAAAAAAAAAAACAAATTTCTTTGTTTTATATTTAAAATAATTTAATATTATAAATCAAGATGAAAAATAGAGCTAGTCACCAATCCAAAGTTCAAAATAAAACCAATTTGAAATCAAAACAATACAAATCTAGACCAAAATGAACCTAAAAATTCAATCTAATCCACACCAAAATTGGGAGGAATCAATTCAAGTTTAGGGACCGAAATCAACCTGGAAACACCGATTGAACCGGATATTCTATGCTGATTCCAATCTCAAACTGGGGAGAAAAAGAAAATACAAAACAAGACCAGACCGAAGCTAGTGAGCCCTTCGCCACGCCAAAACCAACTGAGCTGACATCTAAACCAAAGCCTTAGCAATCAATTCCAATTTCGTTTCAGAGCATAGAAGAAGACCCTGCATCTCTGGATTCAGTGAAATAACCAGACATAATAAAACAAGATACTTTGCTTCACGCCTTGTGAGCACAAATTTCTGCTTTTTCTCTTTTCTTTTTCTTTTTTTTTAAGGGAAGTCTCTTTTTCTGCTTTTAAAACTACTACTGAAGACTGATATTTAATTTCAATAGCAACATAAAGCTTGTGTAAACATAACCAGTGCTCCACTGATAACATTATCAATAGAATTTGCTCAAAACTTCACCCCCTATGACTTTTAACCTAATGAAAGAACCTAATTTTCGAGCATTCTGATCATGGGTATGGAAAAAAGGAAGATATTACAAACTCTCTTTGTCCCTAGAGGGAATCTCACGATACTAACTAAGCAATTCGAGGTTAAAACCAGTAGCCACAAATTTGCATAGTAACAATGCATAGAAAAGGGAAACAAGAGCATCAGGGCATGTTTGGAAGCACACACAAATGTTCATTAGCTGATATTATAACCAATACTCGATATTCGAGTCATCCATAGCGTTTCCATACCATCCCTACTAATTGCGTGCTGTTATGATATATTTGGAAGCCCTTGTCCAAAAATGAATATTTTACATAGAGCTGGAACAATTCCATCAATAACTGGCCGTTTTGAATAACTCAATGAACACATATTTGGAATAACTCGATGAACACAGCAAAAGCTGTCTTGACAAAGGCCATGAGCATGTCCATTCGAAAAAGGAAATCACACACCTAATCAGCTATGCTGAACAGGTAAACCAAAGTTCAGAACCTCCTATACAAAACATAAAAATCCCTTAGATGTTGATCAGACACTGCGGAAGTAGGATTCACTGAGACCTACTTAAGAAAATTGTTTATTTTAAAACAAATCATCGCACCGCCTCCTCAATCCAACTTCACCCCTTAAAATGGAAGGTAGAAAAAGAAAATAACAAAAAGAGGTAACAATCATGCATGCTGTTACAGCAATATCACAACAAATCTGAAGGATTTCTAGATATTCAGTTTGATTGTCATCATGGGCACATAAATAATAAAGTGCAATTTTTGGCACAGTACTCATGAGGGCATTACTGGGTACAAATACCCAGCTTCTAAGTCCAGTCACACATACAACACTAGAAAATGATAAATAATAATAAAATAAAAAAAAAAAAAAAAAAAGAGCCTCTTGTTTGTGCAAACTTAACATCTTCTCAGCACTGTACAATTCAACAGAGCAAAGGGAACAACATACTGGAGCTAATGTGCAAGAAAATACCTCCCCATGACATTAATTAGCAGTTATCTCTTCCTTCGCTTTGTCTCCACCTAGCAAACAAATAAATAAATCTTTAAGAAACTAAAGGATAGAAACTTAAAAAAAAAAAAAAAAAAAACAGCCAACCCTCGATTAGAATCATTATGGCAAGTAATATAACCAAATTAATCAAGATCAATTTGCTTGTCAGTGTGAATGAATTCCATGATTTTGCAAGTCATTTGAAAATCCACACATGTAAATATTTGGTACCAATTAGAACTTTATTTGGAATTCTACTCCGTTAAATCCATGGAATTTTTTACACCTGATCCCATCTTATCAAATTCGATAAAATTTTACAAATAAAATCTTACATTAGTAAGCCTATAGCTGACTTCACAAATGTTTTGAAATGAATTACAAATGAAATGAATTCCACATTCTTTTGATCCAGACATGACGTAAATGAATTCATGAAATTGTTCTCCAGGCTCCATACTAACAAAAATAATTCCTTAGGTTGGAAGTATTTGATATAAATACATTAGCTTTTCTTTAAAAAAACATGTCATTCAAAAATATATGTATTGTGGCTCCCATCTTTGTCATATGAAACTAGTAACCACTTGAAATGTTATTTTTTTCAATTTAGCAATGTTCCATAACTTACACTTAAAAAATGCACAATGACGCAAGGTAAAATCCTCCAAAATAAAAGGCACATAAAGGGACATTGGGTTGATCTTAGAAATGAAAAGAAAATGGTAATAGACGTCTAAAGCAAAAAATCTATTCAAGGTCTATTTTTAAAATAAGTAAATAAAATTTGATGGTAATTTTTAAGATTTTTACAAGTATACTGTCATTTCATAAAAAATTTAAATATAAAAATATCATAAAACAAAATTAATTTCCTTGTGAAATAAAGAAGAAAATGGAATCTTATTCCAGGAATTGTATTCTATTCCCATATACACATCAAACCAAACATTACTTAAGGAATTAGCCAATGCTGTCTTAGTGTTAAATATATCATAGATATTCAGTTGGATTTAGTCATAGTATTTTGGCAATATCATTGATTTAGACATAAAAATTTTCTATCACTGAATACAAGGATTTTGGCAATATTTATTGCCTTCCACACAATAGAGAAAAAAATCAAAGAAATAGACATTTAGATGCCTAACGACAAAATGCCACCCCAAACTCTATAGGAATGAAGACTGTTGCAAGCTGAAACAGGAGACAAATTTTAATTAAAAAAAAAAAGAAAAGAAATGTAAAGAGAATCTGCCAGCAAGTACCAGGTCAGATATTTGTACAGATGACAATTTCATTTATATGTAAGTTGGTGAAGCCACAATCCGTGGGACAGGCAACTAGTAAACGCAAGAAAAGCTAAAGCTAGAATCAGAATATTAAGAACTCCCAAATATTACAAGACTACAACAATGTTCTGCTTCCACACAACTTGAGGAGATGGACATTTAGAATTTTAGATCTAAACAACAGATATGCCATCCCCAGACCTACAAGCCAGTGTTTCAAAAGCACTAGGCACCGTTGAGGCAACAATGTCCTCCATTGCCTGAGGCGCTAGGCGCCACTCAAGGCGGTCGCCCGAGTGATATGAGGGTTAAAAATTCTAGACAACTCAAAATTTAGAATTCTATATTGGTTCCAAAAGGCATTAGATAATTTAAAATTCTAGATATATTGTTAAAGAAATCAAAAGTTCGAAACTATATCTTGCATTTAGAATTAGAATTATTGCATCCAAAGATTAATTTCAAAAAGCACATTAAATAATCTAGAAATTCTAGATGAATATATAAGAATCAAAACTATGTCACGTAAACTTAAAATCCTAGTTGCTAAGGATTTTCTTTTTTACATTGAGTCTGTTATGTTCTTTCATATAGCAGAAACTACGTGCTTTCCTTTCCTATTTATTGGATTTTATTCACCTAATTCTTTGATTGGCTGTCAAGCTTTCCAATTTGAAGCCATTTTCTCTTCTTTTTTTTTTCCCATATTTGTTATACTTATTTCTAATGGTTAGATTAGATTTTGATGTTTTTATTTAGTGGCTGTCAAAGTTTCCAATTTTCAGCCACTTTGTTTTTTTTTTTTTTTTTTCCAGATTTGTGTTAACTTTTGACCTAATTATTAAATGGCTGTCAAACTTTCTATATTCCAGCCACTTTTAGCTTCTTTTTTTTTTCTATTAAATGTTAACCTAAGATTTTAATATCAATATGGGGAGTAGCAATTTCTATTTGAGGCGCTTGCCTGAACATTACTATGCCTTGCAACACCTTGGCGCCTAGGCAACGCCCAGTTATAATATTGCCTCTTCTGAAGATATACCAGGTGCCTATCCCTCACCTCGCCTAGTGCACCTGGTGATAACACTGCTTCAAGCATGAAGAACTTAATGCTAAAGAAAGACTACTAGCGTAAAAGTAGCATGTCAAATTCTTGTACAGATCATGCATATGTGAGTTAGTGAACTCAAAATGATCGTTGATGCTTTAAGAATGCAACCAGAAAGTTATATATTTTCTGCATCCATCTGAAAACCCTTGTGTGATGAAAACTAAAATACTTCGTAATTAAAACATCCAGATCGAGTAAGTCGCCCGTAGATCTAAAAAGCTAAAGCTAATAGAAAGCTCATATTTATGCCAGCCATTGAATACCAAATAACAATAAACTGGCACTTTTTTGACATAGATTTATGTCTTTCAAGGAGAAAAAGAAAAGATAACCATAACACGTTTACTAAAGTAATAGTAACAATAATAATAATAGATAAGAGTATGGTGCTTAAACACTTAAAAGAACTACTACATGAGTTTATTATGATCAAGACTTGATGCAAAAAGCCACTTTAAGAAGCCAGCTATAGCAATAAAATTTCCAATTTCTCAACAGGGTATACAAGCCCATATAATTACAAGTAAAACATAATATATAACTAAAATATATAAAGTATACATTTTAATAACTAATGGATTTTTTAATAATATAATATTTTATTTTATTTGCATTATTTAATATTTTAACAGTGTTCATTTATTAATAAATAAAGTAAATAACCAATAAAATATTAGATAAATATAACAATTTTTTAAATTTTAATGTTATATATATTATTTTATAATTTGTATTAATATTTTAATGCATTAAATTATTCATACTATGAAATAATTAATATTAATATATATTGTTAGTTGTTGTTATCGCCATGAGCTGAGCAACCTATTCCAGAGGCTCACAATTTCAATTTTGAAGTTGCCCCTCTGAATTATAAAATGTCTGCTGTAGTTATGTTGCAATTCCGAGGGATTGGACAAGGAAATGCAATGCTATATCTCAGTGAGCACCAAACAGCTGAACTGAATTTAAGGACTTCAATTGCAATTCTAGGGCACTCAATTCAACTTCAAAAGGGGCCTCATGTTTAAAATGTAAAGCTTTACACCAACTAATCATGTATCAATCTATCTAATTCAACATTCCATGATCAACACTGATAATGCATGTATCTATCAGATATATCCCTCTTTTATCTTCAATCAATAGACCAGGGACAGACCCGAAATATTTGGTTAGCGGAGGCAATGGATAAAAATAATAATTTAGTGGGGGCCGAAAGTAAAAAGTTAGTGGAGAAAATTCAGATTATTGTAATTATACATACTAAAATGTAAAACACCATATACTAACATGTAAAAGACCAGGCGGGGGCAGCTGCCCCCACTGTAGATCTGTCCCTCCAATAGACCCACATAGATTTAGTTGCTCAGCAAGTAGCATCAGCTAGCATGCTTCTTAGGAACCTAAAAAAGAAATCCAAATAAGGCCCTATTCCCTCATCATTTGAGTATTAGTTAACTGCATGTTGTTATTGAAAGAGTAGACAGTAACTAACCACCAGAGAACAGATAATCTAAATTTCATATTGTAATACAACCAGTTTGGCAACAATGCCGTTCATGGACCAACATGTTACTTAAGACAAATATTTGCTTATCTACCAAAAGAAATTGATCAGATTAAGTTGGCAATTCCTAATTCCACATAAATTGGATATAGTTCAATTTAGCCCATATCAGGGTTCAGCCTACTCAACATGAAAGAAAAGGCAAAAAAACTCCTCCGCATTTTCAAATGTATCAGTAAGAGCAACAGGATGGCCAAGGCAGAATCTGATAGGGAAAAGTCACATGATGTTTACCATGCAAGTCTATTCCATTGAGAGACTTTATAAAGCAATTCATGGAATCACAATCAGCAATTAGTAAGCAAGAACACAATCAGCTACAGCTTTTTTACTTTTTCCTTGGCCCATATGATGCTTCAAAACTAGCACTTGTACCTCAAACTATTTTCCTCCCAGCCATTTCTCCTACATCTCACTTTGTGCAAATTTATTGCATGCATATTAAGAAGGATAAATTACTAAAATTCCCTGAACTTAGTCATAACATATGGTTTGGCACCCTGCTATTCAATAATTAGCAATTTACTGCCCATGCTACCATCATATAAGAATTCTACAACAATTGGAACAGGTAAAAGAAAAGATGCTATCACATTATGCACATAAACTGATTACTAGTTGCCAATGGACTTCACACTGCTAAAACAACATTACAGAAATTCAGCCCAAAGTCTCCACCCACAACCAGAGTTGTTCTAGGAACACAAAACTCACCTTGGCCTCAACAGATGGTGATACTGGGAATGCATTCAAAGATCTTTTTGCATCCTCATCAGAAGAACAGTCAGAACACAGAAAGTGATCCAACTTTTTGGCTTCTTCAATAGTCATACCCATACAAGAAGGATGAAACCTGCAACATATCAGCAAAGGTATCAGGAAAACCACTTTTCAGAGTTCTTACAGCATAATTGCTGAAGTACAAAAATAAAAACCCCAGAATACATAATAATTGTAATATCATACTGGAGTGTTATGTGATATCTCATAATTTCACAAGTGCATCCCAATTAGTTAAAAGCTCAACCATCAAAGTTGTTTTTTGATTTATTTATTTATTCCTAGAAAGTTTGTGTGACTCGATTAAAATTTATTCCCCAACAAGTTGGGGTCAGCTAGATGGATGTGTTACTCTATCCCACTTGGTAACCGGAAAATGCCCCTTCACAATTTTAGTCAACAGCAGAACAAGACAATCTCAAACAACTATGGATGCGTAGTATATAACATCCTAAATTGAGCATTGCAGTAAATGTTTAAACAAAACACAACACAGTTCTGCTGGCCATTCAGATGATTTCTTGTGGTGTGCCCCCTAGAAGACATCAGTGCAGTTGCTTGGATACGTATAAAAGAATTTTGTTCATGGAACACTATAGCGATCTCTATATTTTTGAACAAGCTTGGACAGACAAGAAACACAAGGTGACTCTTGATTCAAAAGAACTAAAAGAACCTATATGAACTTTACCCAATCCTAAAGAACACTAATAAAACAAGAAGATTTTTGCCTCCATTCGATAGCAAGCAATTGACGTTACATAAATGTCTAAAGATGACCTTTCAGTTAAACTATCCCCAAAAACCATCACGATAACACGTTTTAAGTAGAAATTTTACCATTTCGAATCTAGGCAGCAATTTACAACTCAAGTTTGCTGATTTCACCTCCACTGATTAATGATCTTCCATAACCAATCGTTTGAAAGCCATTCTTAATGATTATAATTATAAATCACGAGAGAGAGAGAGAGAGAGAGAGAGAGAGAGAGAGAGAGAGAGAATGGTTCAGGTCCTAATTTGTTGATATGCAAACCAGCACTGTTATTTCAAGTGATGTTCAAGTTTCTTCACACTTCAAGATTTAATTTGATACATTAAGTTACTAGAATATAGCCCTCATTTGCCCTCAGACATGGTTAATGCGTTGATTTACAATCTGTCTAAGTCATGTTTGATTGCACTTGAAAAAGATTTATCCCTGCTTTGGATGCTCCAGGCATTATACCAGGACAATTCCGTGGTTGATATCAAATTAAGAATGAAAACCATCTTGATTTTCTCATATGATATTCTAAGTATTTCAATCATTTTAGGAAAATTATTTTGAAAAGAATTTTTCAAAAGAAATTTTGGTTGAAACGAATGCCCTCCGCAGGTCCTGCAAGGATGCAACATAATTGATTATGAGGACCTGAAACATGAGGAGTCCATAAAAAGTTAACCATGCAAAGGTTTAACCATTCAACTATTGAATGAAATGACTTTGGACAAATTAGGAGAGGAGCTACAGGAAAAATTACAAATAATCACATGTTAAACCATGCATAGATCATGGAAATGTGTGGGAAGAAGAAAAAAGAAGAAAAAAAAAAAAAGAGCAAAGTTTGACAAAACCCTACTAGCATGACAGCTCAATGATTATCTCCACGTGTTACAAGTTGCTGAAGTTGGTGCAGAACAAATAATCTACAGCCTAGAAATGGCTAATAGAGCCTGCAAGTTTGTGTTAAATTGAATAACTTTAGTTTCATAAAAGCACTACCTTCATGAAGTTCTAAGCCAAAACACAAGATATTATTGCAATTCAAGGGGAGCCATTATTTGACACGTCTTTTGGAAACTTACTAGCATGCCATTTAGACAATCAGGAAGATGTAAATGCACCATTTGTAACCGGATGAATCAATGTACACCTCAAAGATTTGCCAACCACAATTAAATTCATGCACAGGGCCACGAATGTGTTGAGCCAATTTTTTGAATGATTAGATTTGGCTTGTTTATGAAATGATTTTTGTATGCAGTCTAGGCTTGTCTCCTTTTATAAAGAAGTCAAGTGCAAACCATGCTGTTCAAATGGGTTGATTGTTGAATAAGCCAGAAAGGAGCTAAAAAATTTCTCAAGAGACAAAGTTATAAATGAAATTGTTCAAAAATTTATTCAACAAAATCTCAAATAATAATTTGAAGGATTTTCAATATGCTTAACCATGCTTATAATGTTTAATATTGTTTAAAACTGCATAACTTGAGGGACCACATTATATGGAACTAAAAAGGTCATAATTTCCGTAGAATTTCATGAGCTTAAAGCAAGCAAGTTCACTCATTTCAAGTTACGCTCATTTATTAAATGCCCTGACCTTGGCAGCATCAAACAGCTCATCAAGTTGATTGGCTCATTTGCAGCCATAATCTTGCAATCCTCAATATGCTTTAGGTAAAGTTCCAATACTAACCAAAATAGGAAAATTTTAGGAGACAAAAGCATTTCATTTCCAATCAACAAAATTGGAATTGTCAAAATTCAGGCTATGTCAACATGCGTTGCTGAAGACAATTAACTCTCATGGAAATGTGTTTCTGAAACACAACAAGATTCACAGGAGTCCTGAACATATTATCTGCAATAGTTGAATGAATATCACATATCTAAATGTGCAACCTGATTAGATAGCTTCATTGCATATTTCAAAACATTTACATATACCATAAAATTGGCAAATCCAAATGAACAAAAGCGCAAACTAGCTAAACAAACAGGATAAAAGTGCATGGGATGCTATTACAAGTATTATACTGTTACGGTAATGAAGCTACTGCCACGAAACATGAAAGAAATAGAGCAAAAGAATGAAATGTCCACTCTAGATCAAAATCTGCGTTGCTTCAACAAACAAAAACGTAGATAAAACAAGTGAAATATGCTTCTAGTCATAAAAGGAGAATATGAAAGAAAATTTACCAATCCTTGCAACCCTCACACTGCACCATTAGATCATCTGGATTGTATGGCATCTCACATTTACAGTAACTTCAAAGGAGAACAAAAAAAACAATCAAAAGTACCAATTAATCCAATACCTAAAACCAACAAAAACAAATTCGCAACCAATCACAGAAAAACCATAAGAATTAGAATACTCACACGGCTACACGGTCAGGGGTGAAACCACCAGTGGCAGCCTTGTATTCAAACCTACAAAAGTAATCCTCAGCTCCAACATTTTCAAGCTTAGTATAGTTCTTGAAGGAGTGCACAGTGCACTTGCCTTCAATTGTGTGTGCACTTTGCACGTCATAATGGTCCGATAGAAAGAGCTCTTTTGCACCATGGAATTGGCGGCGACCACCGATTGACTCCTCTGGCCGATAATACCACCGGACACGGACTTTGACGTTGTTGCGATGATCAGCCTCAATTTTCTCAACACGAGCAACATAAGGAGGCTTATCTGAGTCCGAAGGACGCATTAACACACAGTCCCCAGCTGCAATAACAAATAAAACTTCAAAATAAACCCAAAACCGAATAATCAAAACGGAAATTTAAAAAAAAATAAAACAAAATTTTGGATTTTGAAAAGAGACCAAAACGAACAAACAAATATGAAATAACCCAAACGTAACAAATGACAGAAAAGAAAAGCAAAAACGCAAAACTAATCAACAAAACAGAAAAATTAACGAATTTTCAAAACATGATATGATATAAAAGGGAAAGATTTTCAAAATCGGGTTTTAAGAGGAAACGAATTTAAATGAAAAATTCATGGAATCCCATAACCAAAAAGGGAAAAGGATGGAGAGTTAAAGGAGGAAGTATATACGTCGAACAATTTTGTTGGTGCCTTTGATAGTGTAAGAATCGAGGTCTTTTTTGCCTGGTTTAGTTTTGGCCATGAATCGGTTGGTTATGGATTTGCTTTGAAGGTAGAACAGAAAGGGACGACAAAGGAGGTGAAATGTGGAAACGTGTGTAAGGATTAAGAAAGTTCCAGCCTGTTTGGAGAGGAGAGGAGAGGAGAGGAGAGGAAAAGAAACCCTAAGAGCTAGGAATTGCAGCTTTAGCAAGCTCTGTGTTAGAGAGAGAGAGTGAGTGTGTGTAATAAGGTGGGCTTTGTTGTGATGCGAGGAGAAGAAAGATGGAGGACACGTCATTATCCATGATCAGTCATTCTGTTATTTATGGATTAATTGAAAATTTTATGTCTAAATTTTTTAAAATTTTTTATTTTAACGTATAGAAAAAAAGAAATCAAGCATCTGTATAAATGTTTTTTATACAATTTAATACATTTTTGCTGAATCTTTTCATCAATAAATCATGATGAATTTTTACTTTATATATTTTGCTACGTTATTACATTTTTTTTCCTATTTCTTATTGTTTCATATTATTTCTAAATTAGAAGAAAATTAAAAATTATTTTTAAGACAGAGATATTAAGACAAAATTTAAAAAAATGAAAAGTAAAAAATGAAGCCAATGAATGTTTTATATCGAGTAAAATCATCCATTTTAATTTTTTAAATAAAATAATATTTTCAAATACTTAATTGCAAATTTATTTTATTCGGACACTAAAAAAAATTATAAAAATCCAAACATCATAAGTATAATTGTATGTATACCCATATATATTTACGTAGAAAATACCGACTAAATATTGGATATTAAAAATATATTGTAACTAGTCGTAAATTCGCACTTAGCATTAAATTGAAAATTTTAATTGATATATTTTTTCATTGTGAGCATAAAGACTCAAGCTATTTTTAATATATTAATTAAAAAAACTTGAAATTCACAATTTAAATTATCACCATATTTAAATTCTAAGAATTCATATGAATTGGATGATGGGAGATGGTATAATGGTCTTGAGAATTCATCTAAAAAATCACAAATACAATTAACAATGAATCTCCTACTTTTTAGTTGCACATGAAATAAATTAATAATTTTATAGCCGAACAAACAAACCTAAACAATTAACAAAATGATTGAAACCATTGTGTTATAATCTTAATAAATACCATATAATAGGGCGAAACCGTAATATTTGATCAATTGGTCAAATGAATAAAAATTAAAAGAAAAAAAGAAACTAGGTAAAATGGATGTCTTCTTCTTATGATTATAGTAGATGGAGATATATATAAATCAGATTAGATTAAATTCAAAAATTTTGAAACAAAAAACGTTTACAAAATCAGCATTATTAGAAAGTAAACCGATTTCTGTTCGGAAGTCTCAAGTTCAAGTTTTACATATGAAATTTTTTTAAAATATAGAAAATGAGCGTTGTACTCCATTTATGGATTTGTCCAGCGCTAATCTAGATTAGTCGGGTTAATGAACTTCGAACATTGAATGGTAAAAAAAAAAAAAAAAACAACAGTATTGCAACTAACCTCCCATATCAGCAGCTACCAAAAATGTCGTTTTTACACTTCAGAGCAACTAACCGCCCATATAGCAGCTAAATTGATACTTGCATATAAATTAAAATAGATGAATGCAACAAAATAATTAAGATTTGAAATTCCCACATGAGCAAACCTCTAAAAATTCAACAACATGGAAAGAGAGGGAGGTGCTTAAAGTTTCATGGAAAAGAAGATTCGCAACCCTAGGTTTTGAACCGGTCTCCTTCGCCATATAGCCTCAGCCATGTGAAAATTTAATTTGATTTTATAAGCAAAAGAACCACTAGTGTTAATATTATTGCTAAAAATGCAATCGAGTAACGAGTAATCTTCCCCGAGCTAATCGAGTACTGAATCACGAAATACCTTTCGCCGGGTCTTTCTTAAATAGAAAGTAAGTAGAATGGATAATGATTAGTATTATTTATATTTAAATTTTAAAAGTCTTATATAAATAATACAGATTTTGTCAACAGATTTTACAAAAATATTAATATCCACTCAAATGTAAGTAAACTAAGAATTAAATTCAAAAAATTTGTCAATAAAGAAAAATAAAATTCATGAAGCGTTTACAAATTTTCTCTTTGTTTCTGAATATAGATAGATTACTAGTTATTTTAATCAAACTTGTCAGCTACCTTTCTTATCTAGAACTATGAACTTCATTAAAAAAAATCAATATATTCTACAATTCTATAAAATAAAATTAAAAAAAAACTATAAACAAAAAAACCCCAACAGATCTATTTTATTCTCTTCAAATCAATTTCTATGAATTTATTCGATTTAAATGTCTCTAGAAATGGACTTCGGTAGAAAGAGGTCATGGCTTGGACGGGGTAAGCACCGAATTCTTTATTGATTTATTTAAGGGTAATCTATATCTATATATATTATATATAAAATGGGAATAGAGTGAAATAATGTAATTTTCTATATCACTTTTAATAAAATTTAAAATATTTTAAAGTACCCTTAATGACAGCCAATTAAAAAATTATAATTTATTAGTTGATTGGACATAATGTATAAAAATTATTTTTTTTCAGCCAATCATGTACGGTCTGATTATCTTTTCACTCATGTGAGAAGTGAGAGGTCTCGAGTTCGAATTCTCTCAACTACAAGTGTTTATTTTTTAAATAAATAAATATAAATAAATTAAGCATTTTAAAATTTTAAGTTTTATGTTTATTAAATTTATTTTTAATGAATATATGATAATGAGAGATTTGAAAATTTTTTATATTTTATTTATTAAATATTTAATTCTTTTCGGAAATATATATATATAAAAAGAAAGAAGATATTTTTTTCTTTATGTTTGTATGATACGATTGGATATTTTTTTAAAAAAAATAAATATTCAAATAAGGAGAGAGATAAAAAAAAAAGAAAAAAGTATATTATTTTCATTAATGTTTTTTTATGTTTGTAAGATTTGATTGGATAAATTTTTTAAAAAGCAAATTTTCAATTAAAATTTACATAATTAAACCTGGATGGTAAATAGTTAAAAATTTTAATTTTTTTAAAAAATAATATTTTATTGATGGATTTATATATTTATATACATTGAAACGTTTTTTTTTATTAGATGAGTTATCAATTTGATTATTTTTTAGTTCGCAGTATTATTTCCACCATCAGGCTTTCTAATGAATCAAAATAATAATCTTTTTGAATAAATACATATATTTAATTAAGCATTTCAAATTTTAATTTTTATATTTACTAAATTTATTTTTAATGAATATATATGATAATGAGACATTTTTTATATTACATTATTAAATATTTCATGCTTTTAAGATATAGATAAAAAAAGAAAATATACTTTTTTTATTAATATTTTTTTTCTTTATGTTTGTAATATGATTGGATATATTTTTAAAAAATAAATTTTCAAATAGAATATATTCTTTTTGTCTCATTTTGTTTACTTATTATTCCTTTTCTGGATATCCCAAAATGTTTGCAAAGTTTCTAAATTTATATATGTAAACAATTATTTTTTCATAATAAATTTTATAATTATTCATTGAATGAAGAGCTTCTAGTATCTTAATGAGTTAATAAAGATAAAGAATGACACGATAACTTTTATTGACTAAATTCGTAATATGTGTGTTTTTTCAAACCATGCAAATAAAATGCGTTGGAGATAGTATATAATATAATATTTTAGTTAGGAGAGAGATAAAAAATAAGAAAAAAGTATATTATTTTTATTAATATTTTTATTTTTTATGTTTGTTATATTTGATTGGATATATTATTTTAAAAAGTAAATTTTCAAATAGAATTTACATAATTAAACATGAGAGGGTAAACAATTGAAATTTTAATTTTAAAAAATATATATAATATTTTATTGATATTTATATATCTATATACATATGAAACGATGTTTTTGTTAGGCGAGTTGTGAAAGAGTTTTATTCTTAATTATAAATTTTTAGTTTTTTCGTTATTGAATAATTTGTAACTACTATCATTTTAATTTAGTAAGAGATTTATATCTCCCTTGCAATAAATAGATGGCCTATTGATGGTTAAATATTTTTAATTTTCTTGATATTTTTTTACTCTTATATCCTAAATCTATTTGACTTAAAACAAAATAGTGTTTAGGAAATTGGAAAAAAAAAACTATATATTTTTGTTTTGGTCACTTTTTGGATTTCAAGAATCTGTATGTATGTGCATATATTCTTTTGTCTGATACATTGTGTAAATAATAATGCATTGTGGTCAAAGTGATTTCCACTATCAATTCAGATCATTTTCTCATTTTCTTTTCTTTGACCTAGTAGTAAAAATAATTTATTATTATTTTTCATTATAATTGTATACAGATATTGATTTAGGATTGAGAGTAGGGGGGGTTGGAGATTGAGTGATGACTTGATTTTCTTTTTGAGTACCTATTAGGGTTTTAAAAATTTGCATTTATAAATTATGAACTAAAGAATTAGGTCTAAAGATTGAGTTAAACTTCATTCTAAGATCACTTCATTATATAAAAATAGAATTAAGTACATAATAAGTAACATTGCAAGTAATTTGTACAGCAAAATACAATACAAATTAGCCACTTATATTTATTTTAATCTAAACAAAACTTATGATATATATATATATATAGATAAAAAAAAATGAGTATATAACGAGTATTGTCAATACAAAACACTAGTAACAAAAAAAGTGTGAATTTTTTTTTTGTCTTTTTCAAATTTTAGTCAACTTTTTTTAAAAAAATTTATTAACTATAGCACTGAATTTAATTTTTATAATAAACACAAACTCCATCCAATAATTGTTAGAATAGAAGCTCACTGACAAGGTTGTTGTTAGAACATCTCCAATACAACTATGGATTGTGGTTGAGGTATTTTTATAAATAGAAGTTGTAGATGCTGATGTGGTTGAATGTGTATTTATTGAGATTAAATTTTAAAAATGGTTCTTCAATGCATTCTGTTTATATTATAATTTTCTGAGGACGTTTATTTTATTTTTTAAAATTATATGTAATTAAAATTAAACCTATAACTAAATACAGTAAACTAAAAACATATTCTCTACCTTCTTGGTTTTGTTATTGGATTGTCAGGCCATGGTTGCATTGATTGCGGCTCCTTCACTAATTCAATTGCTAGAGCTTTTATTTTGCACTCTATTTTATTTTTCTTTGCACTCTATTTCACTGATAGTGGTTGAATGTGTATTTGATAGTGAATAAAAGAGGAGATATAAAAGGAAAATAAATAATAAATAAATAGGAAAAAGAAATAATCAATAGCTGAGTCACGTCTTCTAATAAACTTTCTGAAAATAGAACGCTTGATGGACAATGTATCTTTTTTTTGACACATCAGATTCACAGACTTTTATAGATTTTTTTTTTTTTTATACATCAGACTCGTAGACTAAATAGACAATCTTCAAAGAAAGTTTCCATTTTAATTTTCAATTTTTCAAATGGGGCAAATAAATTAGAGCAATTTATGGTTGCATCAGAGATGCTCTTAACACAACGTGGACACGCCACCTCATCGTTTTAAAAAACCTATTAAAAAAATAAAATTTAATGTTTTTTTAATTGTGACTACTTTGTCAACCTGAAATTAATTTTTTTTTATTAATTTTAACTTTCATCTAGAGTCTTAAAAAAAAAACTAGCTAGTGAATGCTGGCAATTAAATTGGCGAAAACACTGTGTAAATTTTACGGGTTATAGTAATTGCAGTTAGCTAACCCAACTCGGTTAACGCAAAAAGGCACCGTTTTGATCAATGCCCAAAAAAAACTGTCCCTTTTCATCGATCCCATTCTTCGTTATTGCCTCTCTCCTCCAATACTCGGATGTCTCCTCCAATGCAAATTTAGAATTCAGATTACGTAGAATATTAAAATTCAAATATATGGATAATAATAAATATTAACAGTCAATTTATATTTGTTTTATCAATTTTATTTTTTATTACGTAGCATCTTCATTGATGATTTTTACACGTTTAGCTTATATATATATATATATATATATATATATATATATATATTATAAAATCTATGAATGGCTCTGATACCAACAAAAACTAAAGACTTTATGCCTTTTAATTTTTACAAAAAACTAAAGACTAAATTTTAAACAAAGACTAAGACTACAAAAGACTACAAACCAACAAAACTATAGACTTATGACACAAAGCTATAGACTTATGACTAATGACTAATGACTTATGACTTTAAAGTAGACCAAAGACTTTAATGAAGACTAACGACTAAAGAATTACAAGTCATATATGTGTAGAGAGCTAAGATTATTACTAGGATTTAAATAAATACAGATACAAATATTTAAAGATAAATTATAACTGTGAACTAAAATACTATGATTAATTGGATTTATATGAATACTTATATAATTCATTAAGTATGATTTTACCTCGGAATCAACATACAGTTTACACAATATTTCTGATGTGGAAGATCAGACTAAGCTGCATCCACAGAGCATACTTATGACAAATTTAATCAACAATTTAGCACAAAGGTTTAGGGTTCCTGCAACCTTAACCTGGGATTCCCAGAATTAAGTCAGATTGTGGAGGGAGAAGAGAAAGGTGCCGTAAACACGGACTTATATTCGTAGCAGTTTAAGATAAAATACAAACTTTATTTATTTACAAAATATAAATACAAGATTTAAAACTTACAAGAGTTTTAGATTTAGACTTTTTCCAACTTGAACGCTTACAGCTTGAACTAGGAGGGAAGAAGGAGGGAGGGATTATGGTTAATTTAACTAAAAACTAAACTTATGCCTTCACAAGGGGAGAGGCTCCCTTTATATAGAAAAAAGAACAGATTGTTTATTTTTTACTGTTGATGCATATTACTCTGTTTGCCACGGAATTTTACTGTAGATAAATAGTGCTTGGTCGGCCATTGGAGCTTGCCTTTTACTGTAGAGACACGTGAAGGAATAAGGTTCCTTCTGCCTTTTAATCAGATGAGGACGAAGTGTCCTTCTTTTTCTTTTCTTTTCTTTTCACTTTGCTTTTTTGTTTTAACTTTGCTTTTCCTTTTTCTTTTTTGTCAGTTTTACTTTTTACTATTATTGATTGAAGAATATCATCATTACTATCTTTACTTGAAACAAGAGAAGATGATGATGTTGACGAAGATGAGGACGCCATGTCTGCCCATTTGGCTTTGCCTTTATGACTGGGTTTAGATGACGATTTATCTGAAGAAACTGCTGGCGGTTTACTTGATGAGGGTTTTATTGGAGAATCTGAACCTGTGGAAAGCTGCTGGAACATTTCCTGGCAAATTCCGCTGCTAACCTGGCTTGACACTGTGCTTTTTGGATTCCAAATGTAGGTTGATCCTTTAAAGCAAGAGTTGTAGCATAGGTTAATGCAGGTGTACCAGAAAGTTTAGTTCGAATCCATTGATCGATTTTAAGTTCAGTGGTAGAGTTTTTGAATGATCCCCACCATTTAATCTTGTGTCGCTTTACCAACATAGGAATTTGAGTTCCTATGGCATACTGAGTGTCCAAATACCATTGATATACCCAGGGCGTAAAGAAGGCCATACAATAGTACATTAAGGATGGAATATGGGCTTCTTCAGGTTTAGGTTTATAATGGGCTTTAAAGTACTGATATAAAGAGATGATAGGAGGAGGGATGTGACATCTCAGGTTTGGGGCACAACACCTTAGGCAAATCCCACATCGGCTACGCACAAGGTGGAAGTCCTATACATAAAGGGTGGCAACCTTGAACTAGTGTGACGCGTTTTGGGCTGGCAGAGCGGAGGTTTCCCTGGCCCAGAAACAAAACCGTGAGGGTTCAGGCCAGGTTTGGCACCCAAAGTGGACAATATCACACTAGGGCTGGGCTGTTACAATTTGGTATCAGAGCCAAGCCTTGTCCCTCTGGCCGGTGGTGGGGCAAACCTCAGCGAGGACGCTGAGTCCCTAAGGGGGGGTGTATGTGACATCCCAGGTTTAGGGCACAACACCTTAGGCGAATCCCACATCGGCTACGTACAAGGTGGAAGTCCTATACATAAAGGGTGGCAACCTTGAACTAGTGTGACGCGTTTTGGGCTGGCAGAGCGGAGGTTTCCCTGGCCCAGAAACAAAACCGTGAGGGTTCAGGCCAGGTTTGGCACCCAAAGCGGATAATATCACACTAGGGCTGGGCTGTTACAAGGGAGAATATCATTGGATAAACCCCTTGTTTGCCACCATTTTTTAAACCAGTTTGGAATCTTTAAATCAGTACGAAAAGACTGATCAAAATAAATTAACCACGAATGAGTAGCAGTGGGATTTTGAATATAGAAAACTTTTTCCCATGCTTCTTTATAGTCAAAATAATTATAAGTAGTACTATGCACATGCTTATATAAAACTTTGAATTTTACTGGAGTATAAAGGGATGGAGCAGGCCAATCTTTAGGATGAATAACTCTCTGGATTTTTATGGAAGAATACAAAATAATAGATTTATTTTTAGGATCAAAATTATGTTTAATTTTTACAGAGTCAGTATCAAGTAAGATATTATGATAATATTCCTGAGGTTTTGAAAGATCATTTGGAGTAAAATACCAATCCTCAGGGTAATAGTGTTTTAAAATTGACCAAGGATTAATATTATTATACCCATCCTCGATCTCAATTTCATAATCAAAAATATTTTTAACAAACCATTTATGTATACTTTGAGGAGTATACTGGATTTTTGGCAAATCCACAGCCATCAACGGATTTGATAAGTCTTTACTGTCTACCGTTTGAGACAGACTAGCCGTACCATGAACGGGACGATCGTTTTAAGTTTAGAAGACATACCTGCATCCTCTGTGGAAGAAGATGCTATACCTTGCAACGCCTTTAAAACTTCCGGGGATTGACTGAGTTGTTCAATCCATTTTTGAAGATCTTTAG
This sequence comes from Jatropha curcas, assembly GCF_041381405.1. Taxonomy (NCBI): domain Eukaryota; kingdom Viridiplantae; phylum Streptophyta; class Magnoliopsida; order Malpighiales; family Euphorbiaceae; genus Jatropha; species Jatropha curcas. The sequence goes on along the minus strand of NC_143153.1, from coordinate 7,092,455 downwards.
AAGTTTTAGTGTTTAAAGTTGAGGTTTTAGTGAGGTCTTCGGAATGCTCTGAAAGAGCTTTAGTGGGTGAGTCAGAGTCCTCTTTAATGGCTTTACCCTTGTCCTTTTTCTTTCCCATTGTGCTGTAAGAATTCGCGAGTAAGAAAGTCTGGAATATTATTTTTATTACCGGGAATAAATTCAATATCAAAATAAAAAACACTTAATAATGCTTGCCATCTTGCAAAAATTTGTTTAGAGGCAAGATTTTTAACATCTTTTTGTAAAATATCTTTAGCAGATTGACAATCAATACGTAATAAAAATTTTTGGTTTAATAAATCAGACTGAAATTTATTTATACATATTATTATACTCAAAATTTCTTTTTTAATAGTGGAGTAGTTAAGTTGAGCGGGGTTCCAATGGCCTGAAGTGTATTGGATTATACGCTCTTTACCATCAAGTTGTTGCTTTAAAATACCACCATATCCTATATCCGAAGCATCAGTTTCAACAATTTTAAATGCTATAGGATTAGGAATATATAAATAAGGAATTTTTTTGACTAAAGATTTTATTTGTTTAACTAGCTGGGTATGCTTATCAGTCCAAGGACTAGCATTTTTTCTTAATCTATCATGCAGAGGTTTTATCATACAATTTAAGTTTGGATAAAAATCTATTACATAATTTAAACATCCAAGAAATCTTTGTAATTGGAGTTTATTAGAAATTTCATCTGAAAATTTTTCTCCAAATACCAAAGTTCTTTCTATGGGTTGAATTGTACCTTGCTCAATATAATGTCCCAAAAATCTGATTTTAGTTTTAAACAAGTCCATTTTAGTTTTACTTAAGGCCAAACCATTTTGCCGAATTACCATACAAAATGTTTTTAAGTGTGTGAAATGTTCATGAAGAGTTGTACTAAAAATAAGTACATCATCAATATATACAATACAAAATTTAGAATAAGGATTAAAAATATCATTCATAATCCTCTGAAATTCAGAAGGAGCATTTTTTAAACCAAAAGGCATTACATTCCATTCATATTGACCAAATGGAACTGTAAATACTGTTTTATATCTATCTTTAGGATCAATTTGAATTTGCCAGTAACCAGATTTCATATCAAATTTACTAAAAATATTTGCATTATATAATTTCTTTAAAAGATCTTTTTTATTGGGAATTGGATATCTGATCCATTTTAAAGCTATATTTAATGGTTTATAATTTATTACTAATCTGGGAACACCTCGTTCTATTTCAGCATTTTTATTTACATAAAAAGCTGCACAAGACCATGGGCTTCTAGATTTAGATATTAATTTTTTATTGAGTAAATCCTGAATTTCATTTTTACAATGCTCTATCAATTCAGGACTCATCTGAATTGGTCTAGCTTTAGTTTTAATAGTTTTCTCATCAAAATCTTTTTCATATGGTAAATCTACTATGTGTTTTTTACGATCCCAAAAAGCATGTGGATGATCAGCACATAGTTCCTTTTCCATAGATTCTTTTAATGTTGTGATTTTATCTTGTATTTCTTTAGTCTCTAATTGTTGTTTAATTTTGTTTAAACACATATTATTTCTTGTATCTTTTAAATCTTCTTCTCTAGATTTAATTAAAGAATTGATCTCTAATATTTTAATTGAATGAGCTTTTAAGAGATTTAATTGCTTCTTCTTTGGTTTTTCAGTGAATTCTAACTTAACTGTACTATTTTTTATTTTAAATTTAATACAATCCTCTTTAACTGAATATGGTGTTATTAGGTTTATAAAAGGGGTTCCTAATATAACCATATAATTTATTTGAGGTGATAAAAGAAATATTGTGTTTATTTCTAAACATTGGTTTACTATTTGTGCATATGTTTTACCTATAATTTCTAATTTAGATTTATTTGCAGTACTTAGTTTTTCATTAGTTTTTTACCAATATCTTTTAGGGATTAAATCTGATTTTATACAATTTAAATCTGCACCTGTATCAAATAGTGCAATTGCATCTATTCCTAAATGATTTACCTGAATGTTTATTTTTACCAAATATTTTCTTGAAGTTATTTCTTGTAATAAGTTTAGAAAATTACTATCGACATCTTCATCTAATTGATTTATTTCATCTTTATCTGGTTCTACTTCATCAGAAGAAGAACTAGAAATAAGTTGAGATTCTAATACCTTTATTAGTTTATCATGAAGTTGAAATTGTCGTTTTAATTCACTAACTTCCTTCTTTAGATTTCTAACTTCATTTTTTAAATTACTAGTGGAATTTTTTGCTTCTACTTTTTTATGCTTATTTTTATTTAATATAGTTGTGAGATCATAAGTATTATGTTGAATTTTAGGAGTTATATCCTCTCTTACTATCTGGGTTTCGTCAAAACTTTTAATGAGTTTTTGAAGGAGTTTAGCTTTAGTGTCTTGGTCATCTATAGAATTTACTACTTCCAAAAGCGTACTCTGATCTTTAGTTAACATAGTTATAGAATAATCAGATGAACTATTTGTTGTACCTAATTCATCAATTTGATTTTCACTTTCTATAACCTCAGATTCTGAAGAATCAGAATCAAGATATAATTCGTGGATTTTATTTAACACTTCTTCATCTAAATGTAATTCATTTAAATTTTTATTAAATCTACAAAATTTTGAAGTATGTCCCTGTTTACCACAATTATAACAAGTTAAATCTTTATAAGAGGTTTTATTGAAATTTTTAGCTTGTTGCTTTCTTTTAGACTTCCTATGGGGTTTATATTTTTCTTTAGAATAAAATTTATCTTGACTAGGTGTAGACCTGTATTGTCTTTTATGATATTTATTTTTATACTGTTTTTTAGATTTATGTGTTCGCAAGCATTGTCCATCACATTTCTGTGGAGATTTTAAACTATAATCAAATTGTTTACAAAATGATCCTAATTCTTTTTTAGTTTTCTGCATTTCATATTTTATTGTTCTTTGAAGTTTTAAGTCATGACAAATCTGCAAACCTTCTTTTTGAATTATACTAATTAATTGACCATAAGTTAATTTATTGTATGGTATAGGTTGACCATATTGTTGTTTAATATTGTTCCTAACTTTTTCTCCTAAGAAATAAGGGAGTCCAGCCAAAAACTTTTCTTTCCAAAAGCTTTGATTAGAGTCTTCCCTTAACATTAACCTAGTTAGAAAAGTAGTTTTATATTCTTGAAAATTACCTAAGTGTTTACATTTTAAATTACTAAGTAATTCTGCATTTTTATCTTTTAAGTGGGATGGATCCCCAATAAAATGAAGTGAAATAGTGAGAATTAAAGATGACACAGCATCCTGAATTACTTCACCATTTTCATCATATATAGGTTCACCTTCATCATTGACTTGAATTGAATTTAAAATTTCTAGATGTTGTTGTTCAGTGAGATGATAGTCCCACCAACCTTTAAGTTGTCCAGTAAATCCAGCAATGAGGATTTCTGCAATAGCTTTATTAGAAATAATTGACTGCGTTTTATAAGCATTTGCAGCCATGGTCATTTGTTGCAAAATACTTAATATATTATATTCACTTAAACCATCTATGTTCCATTCATAGATTGTTGAAGCATTATATTTAAATTGAGATATAGTGTTAGGTTTATCAAAAATGCCTAAGTCTGGTGCCCTATTTACTATTTCTCGATGATGATTTATAGGATTTAATTCAAATTGTTTAGCATTGTCTGAGTCAGGTTCGCTGTCATCAGAGTTGGTGTTTTCTTCTATAATGTTTATATTTCTAGAGGCTTCAGTAGTGTCAGGAGCTACATGTTGATTAGTTGCTGAATGAACCTCAAGTTTACTCAATTGATCTTTTAATTTATTTACAAATTCTTGTTTACTTGATTGAGAAATCTGATAAGGTTTAAACATGTGAGTTTTTACAGTTTCTTTTCCTTTTATGGTTTCTGACACTAAAGGTTTATCTTCTAGCATATGTTCTATTCGTTTTAATTGGGAGTTTAAACAAATTAAACTTGCATTACAAAAGTTATTTTGTTCAATTATCTTACTATTTGTATCATTATCTCGAGCGACTTTATATGGTGCGCATATAATTTCATGATCTTGATGTTTTAATTTACTAATTGTTTTAGGAGGAAAATCACTTTTTATTGTTTGTTCATTTACTATCCATTCTGGTCTTTTATCACGAATAGTGATTGGATTTATACTTTTATCAGATTGTTTCTCCTTAATGAGGTTATACCAATCAAAAAATTTAATTTCAGTTGAGTTATTTAATTTATAATCTAAATATTCATATTTTAATTCTTCGAAAGTATAAGTTTTTAATATCTTTTTTATTTTTATTAAATTCCTAGTTTTAGATATTTCTTTTATTAAACTTTTTTCAATATCGTCTTTACTAATAACATTTAATTCTCGGTTTATATCACTAACATTTTCAGTTATAGCTGAAGCTGTTGGTGATTCTGGAGCAGAATTAACCAAGTTTGACTGTTGATTTACATAATTATCTACAGGATTATAAACTGCCTGTGGGATAGAATGACTATAATCAACTCCTTTCATTTTATTTGGAATATCCGAAGTGGAATACCTAGGTTTTACCAAAGTCTGAATAATAGGTTTATGCTCAGGTTCTTTATATTTAGCATAGATCACAGAAGGTATAGAGGAACTTGGTTTATCATTGTCATCTGTTGTCACAGAAGATGACCCTGTATACCTCATACTTTGACTACGATTAAATTTTAATGTTATTTTACCATCTTCAAATTGTTCAATTTTTTGTAAATTGACATTTGGTTTTACTGGTTCTGGAGCAGGGGGAGGTACAACCCCTTCTAATATCCATTCATTTGGAAGAGTAATATCTTTCCATTGAATAGTTTTAGGGATTACCGTGTTTGTTTTAGTCAAATCAGTTTGTAGAAATCTCGTTTCTCCAATTTTTGGTTGTAATTTATATTTAGTTCCAAATGCTGAATTCATAGCTTTATAATGAATTTTATAAATTAAAGCGATGGGAATAGATCCTTGCTTCATTTTATAATTATGAGTTTTAATTTCTAAAATAATACTTTCTAATATATTTAAATCATTTAATGAGACAGTCATATCTGGATAGACCTCAAAAGAGATCGGTCCTTCACTTAGACTTGTCTCAACAGATCCAAGTAAAGAATCTTGAAAGTTTAAGAATCTAGCATCTCGTACTACTGCAAAAATACTAGTATTTAATCCTTCTCTGGTTAAAAGTTTTATTCCTACTTGAATTAATCCTATATGAATATATTTATATTTTTTACTTTTATGATGTTGCAAAGTTTTAGAAGACAAAAGAGTTATCCGTTCAAAAGGTTTACTTAATTGAAAATCTCTTTCTTCGGTTTTAATTACATAATCTGTTTTAAATAGATTAAATTTAGAAACTTTATAAATTTGTTCTTTATCAACTTTAGGAATTTCCCATTCATCAATTGCTTAACTAAAATCTTGCAAAATTAATTCATTTCTATTTATGACTCTTTTAACTTCTGAGTTATCTGAGTCTTCAGATCTATTACTACTAGCCGATCTACATAGAAAAAGATCCATTTTATAATATACGATAAAATTTTTTGACTACCTGGTTATACCCTTCCTTGTTATACCCGTTAGATGCCACTCACATGGGACTTACTCATGGGTTCAGTAGGCGTGGGTTCAGTAGGCAAAGCCAAAACCTTTTATTATATATCATAAAATGAAGACTTTTTATGTATATCTACCAAGTAGCAGTGATAATGAAGGCTCTGATACCAACAAAAACTAAAGACTTATGCCTTTTAATTTTTACAAAAAACTAAAGACTAAATTTTAAACAAAACTAAGACTACAAACCAACAAAACTATATATATATATATATATATATATATATATATATATATATATATATATATATATATATATATATATATATAAATTGACTAAAAAAATGAAATTGGTTATACTTTAACACAATTGATTAATGATCTAAAAAAAAGGCACTTTGGGAGAGAATGATTTGCTGTGTTGCGATGTAATGTTGTAATGAATTGACCAAATAGATATATCCACGTATTAGTTTTTAATATTAATTATATTTAGAATGGAATGAAAAGATAAACATTTTTTGACAATGATAAAAGAGGAACGAGAGCCTTTTGGACAATCTCTTGCCTTGCTTCACAGCAAGCATCTATTTACATTCCTCCAAAATCAGTTGATTTGAAAGAGCCCTCTGCTTAAATAAAATCTTGTTTATATAACTATTCGGGAAAACATGGACTCTGCAGAGGAAAAATAAAGGAAAAAACAAATTTGAACTCTCGATTCGAGTCAAACTTCCCTGGCTCCAATAATTTAAGGAAACAGAACCTAATGTGTTTACGAATTTGACCAAGAGAGTAGCTATTCCACCATAAATCTATTAGAACTTCTGTATAACAACAGAAGATGCTATACCAGCCTCCTCTATTGTCTGCTCTGGATCAGTTAGTTGTTTAGGAGGGAAACCCATTGTCAGCAATTGGTAGTTTCTTCCACCTACTGGTCTAGATGCCTCAATAAAGGCACGTATATCTCTGATAGTATGGTGCAAGTTGAAGCGTGAGACCATGCGGGTGCCATCTGCTAACCTAAGCTGAATTGAAGTAGTTGGTGATGATGAATCTACAACTAGACCTATTGCTGGTAATGGAGCTGCCTTCAATGAAGTGGGAGAAGTTGGGGCAGTGGTGCCACTGCTGCTACCTATAGTTCTTCCAACACCTTGAAATGGAGTTTGGCGTCTCTCTGGTTCCTGCATAAAAAAATGAAGATAATAAGGGTAAACAATAATGAAAACAAAGAAAAATAAATAAATATGGAGACACAAAGTACGCACAGAATAATTTTCTTCCCGCCTTATGAGATCAAGATGGACCTGAGTCCTCCTATCTGCTGGCTCGAGCTCTAGGGGACACTCGGACTTCTTGATGCTCTGCATTATGATACAATAAATCATAAAGAACACAATTATACTAGCGACTACGCACAAGAATCACATAATACCTAACCCTTCAATCAAATCATCTCAACATTGCCTCTAACAGAAGTTGGAGAAATTAGAATTTACTATGAAATTAAATTTATCCCTAACCAAAAGTTTAAGCTAAACCAACCCAACAACATTCATTTTACCATGAAAAATTTTCCACCGAGAAGTCAAACCAGATATGGGCAGATCACTGTTCGGGTCCAATTAACATGCTGCAATATTTAAATCAAATTATCATGCTGTTTCATCTGACAAAATTTGCAAATCTAGCAGCCAGACCAATCATAATATTGTGGTTTGGCATTAATTACATTACATCTTTAGACAAGTTAAACGACGTGGATATATGGATATTTGATATTCCTTACAGCCTCAATCCGATTTCTTTATCCCTTTATGTAATATAGCATAATCACTAACAATACATGGTGATTTCAAGTTATCACCAAAAATAGTCAAATATTACCTCCAAGAAGGATGCATTAGCAGGATCATCAAACCTTCGCAAAGGGCCATCATCCACAGTAAAACCATTCCTCCAAAGAGTGATGGTGTGATGGACAGGCTCAGGCGGTTGAGGAGCAGAAGGAACTGTCTCACCTGAGAGTAATCTCCCAGTTCCAGTGAAGCTTATTGAACTCGACGAAGATCGAAGGTGATCAACAGGTCTTTCCACACCTAAATTTCTAGCTTGATTGAAAACAGCATCTGCATCATAATGCTTGGTAGGGTCTTGGACTAGCATTCCGCTGAAACCAAAAGTAGAAGATATACCAACAACATATGAATAAAACAATAACACCAGCACTCATTCAGATATAGTAATTTATAAAAAATATGTAGATTTGGTGTCAAAGACAACTCACAATCAAATAAATATATGGCTGAAAACATAATTTATTTTCGCATTCTCATCTTATAACAAAAAGAAAAATTATTATTTTCACATTCCTCGTGTACAGAAGGGAAATTTAATATCATGTTACAAGAACAAATGCAATTGGCATTCGGCTCATTAGGGCAACTGAAAGAATACAAAAATGGGACTAATCTATCCTTCAGAGGAATTCTCGTAACAAAAAAGCTTTTTATCGGTTTTCTTAGATTAAAAGTATTCGCATTTGAATGAATTCACTATAATTTAAGCTTTATCAAACATCAAAGACACAATGCCAACAACAAATACTCAATTCCAATTGAGTATTGCTTGAACGTGAATATACCTGTTAGGATCCGCAATTAAGTGTTGAAGTTCAACAATTAAACAAATTCTTTTGTTAATCAAAATTTAGCAAGAAAGTTACCTTTTCTCGCCACCAGTGTAATACTGCTGTGGTTCATAATCATCATCGTCATCGTCACTCCCCGACCCCGCCTCAGGCTCCCGATTCAGATCAGAAAGTGTACGGATTCCCACGCTCTTTCTACTCTCACCACCGGTAGCGGCCCTAGCCGGTTTCTTCCCACTCGATCGTAGCCGATACGGAGCTCGAGAAGGAGCTGGAGAAGGGGAGCGAGAACGAGAGCGTGAAGGAGACTGCGAAGGAGAGTAATTAGGAGACTGAGACTCTGACGGCGTTGAAGGAGAGGATGAGTTACCGGCGCGATTGGGAGGAGCAATTGGAAGAGAGGTTAAGGAAGGATCGAGATGATTATTACCACCGTAGTTGTCCAGGAAAGTAGAGACGGCAGAGTCGAGATTAAATTGATGACTCTCTAGGAAGAACAGGGCTTCTTCTTTGGAAGAGGAGGTGATCTCACAAAAAGAATTGATCATAGCAGTGTTTCTAACGGCGTCGGTTTCGCTGAGATCGTACTTCGCTTCTGTTGTGTTGTCCATTGGAGCTTGTATTGCTTAAGCCTCTGGTTTCTTGATAGTTATGCTTAGGAAAAAGGGTAATTTATTATTTAGTCCCTCAGGTTTTACAAAATTAACCAACTAATCCAAGATTTTGCCAAAATATCTAGCTAGTCCCTCAGGTTTAACTCCGTCTAATTAAAAGGTCCTTCCGTCCGAAAAATTGGTTTTTTTCCGTTAATTATAGACTAAAAGACTAAAACACCCCTCTCAAGCTGACGTGGACCATAAGGAAAAATTATTATCTAGTCCCTCAGGTTTTACATAATTATCTAACTAATCCCAAGTTTTGCGCAAATATCTAACTAGTCTCTCAGGTTTAACTCTGTCTAATTGAAAGGTCATTCCGTCCGAAAAGTTAGTTTTTTTCCGTTAATTGAAGACTAAAAGACTAAAACACCCCTTTCTAGCTGATGTGGACGAGTATGAAGCGATAATGATATATCTAGTTTGTTTCCCTTTTGTTCCTTCCATGCCATAATGATATACCTAGTTTATCTTTTGCACAGATAACCTTGCATTAAATATTAATATTCATATTCAAAGTTATGAAATTATAATAATATAGGTGGCAATAATAATTACTTTTTTTATCTGTAAATAACTATTATTTTAGAGTCGGTGTTTTCTCCGTAAATATCTTTTTTTTTAGAATATTAATGAGTAATTAATTTTTTTTTTCAATTTTATCCTTATTTATATTAAATTTAATAATTATTTTTATAATTTTCCAAAATCATATAACATCTCCTCTCTTATTTAAGGTTACGTAATAAAATTAATTAATATTTTGTTATAATTTATAAGAATAAATTTACTTACTTAATTACCATAAAAACATTAAAAGTATTTATGAATATATGGAATACTTTGTTTTTTTTTTTTAGATTTTATCAATGATAATAGTAATGTTTCTTGATAAAATTTGCATATTAAATATGAATAAAATAGAAAATTATGTTTATTACTTTTTTTCTAAAAAAGAAACTATGATGATAATTTGGGGTAAAAAGAAAAATGAGGTATTTACTTTTTTGAAGGGGTATTTACTTTCATGATTCACTTAAATTTAATAATATTTAATTAGAACATCAAATTAATTTTTTTATCCTTTTTTTAATACTGTCTTTGTTCCATAATACTTGTCAGATTTGAGAAAATAATTTGTTCTAAAATATTTGTCTAATTTAGTCTAAAATACTTGTTATATTTGCGGTTTTAAGAAGTAATAAATATTTTTTTCATATTTACCCTTTGTGTATGATTAATAATTATTACTTCAATTTAATGATTTTCTTAGAGATTAATATTAAATTAAGAGTAATATTGTCAAAATTTATTCAATAATTTATTATAATTTATACAAATTTAATAAGTTTTTTAAAAGACATGAAATTCTAAATGTGACGAATATTATAGAATGAAAATAGTAATATTTTAGAGACATAATTATATTTAATGGTTTTCGATTTGCAAATATTCATAATCTAAAACTAAACCGTACATTTAAGAGAGAAAAATGATTATGTCTCCATCGACTTTATATGAAACTCTTCAATTTTCATTTTTAAATTTAGCGAAGCTAATTTTCCTGCTCGTGTAATTAAGCTTAGTCTATACAATTCTACATGTGCATAAAATTATAGGGAAAATTATTATTTTATCTTTTAGTTTATACAATTCCCTCCCTTATCGCTTTATACTGGTCCACGTCAGCTAGGGAGAGGTATTTTAGTCTTTTAGTCTTCAATTAACGGAAAAAAATTAACTTTTCGGACGGAAGGACCTTTCAATTAGACGGAGTTAAACCTGAGAGACTAGTTACATATTTGCGCAAAATTTGGGATCAGTTAGATAATTATGTAAAACCTGAGGGACTAGATAATAATTTTTCCTTATAGTCCACGTCAGTTAGGGAGGGGTGTTTTAGTCTTTTAGTCTATAATTAATGAAAAAAATTAACTTTTTGGACGGAAGGACCTTTTAATTAGACGGAGTTAAACCTGAGGGACTAGCTAGATATTTTAGCAAAACCTTAGATTAGTTGGTTAATTTTGTAAAACCTGAGGGACTAAATAATAAATTTCCCTAGGAAAAATAATTCGACGTTGGCGTGCCAGTGTGTATTAGCAGGTGAAACAAAAAGGTGAAAATACCATTTTGTCTTCCATTGATGTGGTTTTGTTCTATCGGTCGCTGGATCAATTACAAACCGATTATTAACCCAAACTATTCAAACTTCTATTAATTATATATATTCTAAAACGAGGTAGTTACACTGTTCATCAATTGCCTAGCTTAGCTACTTATATCTTTCGGTATTAAAAAAAAATAAGTTTTTGGATTTAGAGTAGTCGTGTGTGTACGTTGTCTATGCAGTTAGAAGTTATGTGTTCGAAACTGGTGTATGTGTATTTTGTTTTGATTTTATTTTTTTATTGTATTTGTCAAAAGTGTCCAAGTGATTTTGTTTTTTCGTGCTCTGTTTTCTTTTTCTAATTGAAAGGAAGTATTTTTTTTTTATTTTTTTTAATTTTTTTTAAATGGGTCTTGTGCTCTGTGAGTTTAATTTTTTTGAAGTCAATATTTATTTAATTTGTGTTGCAGTGATCAAAATCTATAGGTTCTTACGGTGTAGGTTCAGCTTTACACAGTTACTATAGCCCTCAAATGGGAGTAATTTTGATTTTCCTGGTATCATAAAAACATGTGTTAATAATTTGGAAATGAGAGTTTCTAATGCAAGCTGAAATATTCATGCTTGCTTGTGGAGGTGACATTGTGAACTTAAACATAATCAAATCAATATAACAAAAATCAGTTATATTATGTTCTTCGCTGCGGGTAGGATAGAGAAAAGTTTGAAAGAGAAAAGAGGAACTCAAAAACTTCGATTGAATTAATTTATTTTGTTTTTTAGGATATAATTTTATTATTTGATACTTCACAGGTTATTTTTGATAAAGACATACTATCAACCATGCAAATGTAATAGTATGATTTTTGTGTTATTTCTTTGTATAATCATTTATATGTATTTAATTAGAGATTTATATTAAATGGATAAACTTTTCAGCATATTTCATAATAATTGTATAGTACATTTTGTATGTATATAACTGGATCAAATAAAGAATGGTTATTTTATACTGATTTTTAAAACATATTCTCTAAGACATTAAAAATAAGATTTATGTTCTTAATCTTGATTTAATTAATATGAACAAATATATATTACTTTGTGCTTTAATTTATTAAAGAGTGAATTTCATTTATCGAGACAATAATGCTCGGTGAATTGACAAAGACAACTTGTGTTTGTGAAATATTAATTAAATATAGAATTCATGTCTTGGTTTAGAGAATGATGATACGCTTTAAGTAAACTTATAAGGTTTCATTGTGCAAACCCTGTTGTGGAATTTTAATTCGACACATGAAATAAGTTACGCGACGATATTAAAAATTAAAATTGTTATTTAAATAAATTGTCAGTAATTTATTTTATTTGATAAACATCTGTAATTTTTACATGGGAACACAAATTATTATGTTATTGAAAATTAAATTAATAAGGGGTCGCCCTATTTTTCTGTGTCTGAAATAGTAATTTATCAATCTGTGAATAGTACTACCAGTCCAGGAATCAATATTATTTCAGTCTGAAAAAATTACTATTTATATTTTATATTTTATTTAATTTTTGGAGCATGTATGCATCGTTTTGGTGGGTAGTAAATTAAGTTATGAATTTGTTTGGAGATATTTACATAATTAGTGAATAGTGAATTATGATATTTTATTAATTAGAAACTTGGAGAAATTATTTTGTGTAGTAAATTTAATAAATTATGAAGGTGATTGTAGTTGAATAATAGTAACCATTGGATGTGATTACCTTGACTCAATCTTCACCCTTCATTAGACAACTTCCTAATTAAGGAAGTTGTCTCTAATTACAATTTTGCCATCCATTAGCATAAAATCACTATCTTTTCATGCTTTTGTTACTACTTTTTCCCCTTTTCTCTCCAACTTGGTCGACCACTCCATCTCCCTCTCCCTTATCATTTTCTTCAAATCCTAACCACAAATCATATCTTCTAGCTAAAATTACTTGAACCCAACTTGACTTTTCATGAAAATTAAAGCTTAACCTTGAAGAATTTCTTGTAAAATCCAAGTTTTGCTACATAATCAAGTAAGTAATTTTAGGATTTTTATTAGTTATTGGGGTTTGGATTTTCCAATCACATTTGTAAGCATTACATGCTCCAACTCCTTCTCCTTCTTGTTTATTTTGGTAATTTGGGAAATTGTTGCTTCTTTGTTAGAGGTGAGAGAGCCCTCCACCAAAGACAAAGGGAAAGCTAAGGTTTAAAGCTTAGAGGGTTTTAATATAAACTTTTTTTTGAGGTTAATATTCATAAATACACTTTTCTTCTTTCAATTTTTGATTTTGAGAAATTATGCTATTATGTGAAAATTAGAGATTTTGTATGAATTGCTTGAATTGTGGCACTTTAATTGAATAAATGTGCTATTGGGTGTGTTTAGGGACTTTTTTTTTATTCTTTTTATTTTCCATCTATATCTAAGCCCTTCATGAAAGTTTTAGGTTTACTTCTTATCTTTCCAACCCATCCTCTTGTGTCCAGTTTGGATACTTATAGCTCAACTTATGATTTAAATACCAAAACTAATTCTATCATGCTAGGCCTCTTGTATATGCAAATTGATTGCCCATTTTGGCCACTAAAATGGTAAGATTATGTTTTTAGTTCTTCATGAAAATTGTTTCCATGTATCTTAAAACTTTACTGGATTTGGATTCGTTTAATTTGAGTGCTTGGATAAGTAGGAATTAAATAAACATTGGAATTGGATGTGCTACATCAGGTTTGGACTATTGATCTGTGTTCCTAGCTTCTGTTTACCATCTTAAATTTTGATTTGGACCATAGTCCCTTCATAACATTTATAGAATTTTGTCTTAGCTTTCTGATGAATCAAACTTCACTCAATTTGGAGACTTATAACTCAAGTTATGTACTAAAAACACAACAAAGGTCAAGGTTACTAAAATGCTGAAAATTTCTTGATTTAGAACATTTATTCACAAAACTCTCAAAATCTTTTCTAATTTATAAACAAACCTTAATCAAATGAATTATACATAAAATCACTCTAGAAATATTAAAGATAATGGGAGCAAATATTTATTTTTGTACTTATTACATAGGCCATGAAACTTATTTGTCTAGCATAATAATATGCTTAATTGTATTTAAGAAAAAGTTATGCTAGGGCCTACTGTATCCCCACGGCCTCTACCTCTGCCTCTCAAAACAAAGGAAGTTGACCTCCCGGTTTGTGGAGCTGAATCAATCAGAGCCATAGGACAATCTTGTATCATATGCTCTGTAGACCCACATCGAAAGCATGCCCTAACAAACCTCCTACAAACCCCAACATGCCTCCTACCACACTAAGTACATGTCGGTATGTCAGTCCATGCAGTACCTCCACCACTAGCAACAGATGTAATATGTGGGGTTGAACTAACATAAGTACCCTGATCATGCCTCTGACCCAATCTAAACCTAGACTGGTGTGCACCTTTGTGCCTTTTAATGCCCAACTGAACCTTAAAAGTCTGACCAGACACTGCTTCCTGAACCTCTTCTGCTGACCCTACTGACTTTGCTATCTCCTGGCCTACTGCTCAGTCCTAACCTCCTCAAGCTCTAAAGCAGCCTTCACTAGGGAAGACAATGAAGTGTGGGGATGAGCAACCAAATATATCATATACTCATCATGCAAACCTTTCCTGAAGTGCTTGCACTTATCCAACTCAGAACGAATCAAATCAGCGGCATACCTACTCAGTCGTGACACAGTCATCCTGTCCTGTTTAAGCTTCAGAAACTCTGCCCTACGTTGATCAATAAAAAGCTCTCCAATATACTTCTGTCTAAGCTCAAAAAGGAAGAAATCCCAAGTCCTCTCCTCTGCACTAACTGCACGAGACATAGTCTCCTACCGCTGATAAGCCTCTTCCTTCAACAAGGAAGTAGCACACACTAAACTGTCCTGAAGGGAACACTACATCTGCTCCTCTCCAAAGACTGAAGCCAATTCTCCGTTGCGAAAGCCATATCATCTTTTCTACCCATAAACTTGACAACAACATACTTCCTCAATTTCTCTATAGGGAGACGAACTGGAACGGGGACTAGAGCGATCGAAGCTTGGGGAATAGCTCCCGCTACCTGCCTCAAAGCAGCAAATAACTGATGATCAAGTACATCCTGATTAGGCCCCGCAGGACCTGCAGCAGCCTGCCCCACCCTTGAGGCGCACTCTGCATCAGAACTCAAGACTCCACTAGCAGGAATACTGCCACCAGGAGGGACATAACTGTCCACCTCCTCATCAGAAGGGTCCTGAGACATCACTTGACTCCTACAAAGACCAAATGGTTCACATCAGAGAGAAATTCCAAACCAGACTAATATGGCATGTATTTAACTTAAACTACTTATACTCTTACTTCAAAGTAGATAAATTCTTACATATAGATATAGTCCTAGAACCACCTAAACCTATGCTCTGATACCACTAAATCTAACATCCACCGACTCTCGCGAGACCAAACAACGGATGCCATATTCGATGCTGGAGACACCTTCCTAACTAACATATAAATCATATTATCAGGTTATGAATTAGAAGTGATTTAGTATTCACAAGTATAGCAAGTAATAATTTTTTTTTGAAAATGATTTGGCAGAAACCTACAGAAAAGCTGCAAGAGTTTCTCCTAAAAATTGAACTCGACAAACATGTGAATACAAAACACTCTCAAATTTAGGCTCCAAACCCCAATCAAACTCCAAAAACCAACACAACACAACAACACTTCTATAACTTCATAACCATGTAATTCCTCATTAGCAGTATAATAATCATCAAACTAGATGAATTTATTTATATATATCAAGTCCTAATAATCCAACGATGCCAACTAATTTAGAAAATAATTATATCCAATCATTAAATAAGTCCCATGTTTAACTCCAAATATATACACTAAAATAATTTATAACATCATGCTTAAGTTATATAACTCGAATAACATAATCTCCAAATAGATAATAATTATACATGTCATAATTCTTAATTACATAAAAGTAAATCTACTACTACTGTGAGTAATAATAAATAATGCATATCATCATCTACATGCATGTATTATTTACTTTATAAAGAAATATATAAATGATAACTTAACATTTATTTTTATATTACTATGTTATTATTAATATATGATTATGTTTATATATTTACTTACATCATAATTATATTTTGTTTGCATATTAATTATTGATTTGGTGCATTATACTGAATGAATTGTTTGATTATTTGTGTTATGATATGGTTGTGCCTTGTTTGTGTGAAATTAGGATAAAGTGGGTTGCCAGGGGTTTATGAGTGTAGTCTATATTACCGTCGGCCATGTATGGAGAGATCAGCGCCCCGTGTGCATCTAATGATATGAATGATATGGGAAAAACCACAAGGTGGCCTCCTGTTGGTAATGAAAAAGAAAGAGAGAATGGAAAAATAATGAGAGGTCTGGTCAAGTGAGGATTAAACCGGCCAGCCATGTATGGGGGGATCGGCTCCCTAGTGCATACGTCATAAGAGGGCGGTCTATGTGTGAGGATGGCTCGTCAGGAGTTTCGGTGACACCACATACCAATCTCCACTTGCTTGATTATGTGAACATACTATTTTATGTAGATGCCATGTGCGTAACTGATCGAGTATTCATCTTAATGCCTTTATCATCTCGTGTGAATGTATGGGACATGTGCTATCTATTATTGCTCACTAAGTTGTAAAACTCACTCCCATTTTTATTTCGGGAAGCAATCTTTCTTTGTTTCCACGGTAGTTCTATTTCCCTATTTCCTACCACCAACAGAGCTAAGAATGTAATAGATTCCTTATAATGCCCTCTTTCCATGTAACTACTATTTATATGATTGGATTGTAAGTAAATTTAGTTGAGCTCCGCAGTTAATAGGTTTTCCTAACATGTTTATTTGTAAAGTGCAATAAACTAGTTACATTTTCAATGTATAAATTCTGTTAATTTTGGACTTATGCATTTGTAATCTAGAAGACCATAGTGTGGTTGTTATACGCTTATAGGTATGTGATTTACATTTGATTACAGTAACATGATCAGGCCGTGAACTTAAATAAAAATTTTACTTTTGTTATGGACTTACTGTTTATGAATAAGAGTTGGGCCTCATTTTAGATTAGTTAATGGTTTAAGCTCACTACGGTTTTTGGGAGCCTTATACTTACCTAAGTCTTAGTGCCAGTCCGACCTATGGATTTAGGTCGTGACATGTAGTCGTTTATATTTTTAAATTTTTATTTATGAATAAAATATTATTGGACAGTAATGACTAAAATTTAATAAAATTACATCTATTCAATTGTAATATCTTAACAATTTGAATTTAGTTTTTTTAGCATAAAATATATTATATAAGATTATATTTATATATATTTAGCTATTTGTGTCTTAGTAATTTAGTTGAATATTTTGTAGATTGATAATTATGAAATTTATTAAAAATTTTAAAAAAAATTATTAATTGAATAGAATGCTAATAATGTTATAATTAAAATTTTTTTAAAATACTTATCAACATCACTAGTGAATTCTAATGATAATTATAATTAGATCTTAATTTAAAATATGAGTTGTGCGGAATATGAAATTTAGATATAATTATAGTAATTTAGAATGTGACTCGTAGAAAATATCACCAATGAACTTGTAAATATAATTATAATTGGACCTTAATTAAATGTCATCTTTTTTTTTTATTAGTATTATCATATATATTAGTAAACTCACACCTAGAAGTCTAGTGTCTATGTATTAAGGATTACAATAACCATAATTAATTATAACCTACTAGATATATTCTTTAATAAAAAGTATTAAACTTTATACTTTACTTATTATTATTATTATTATTATTATTATTATTATTATAATTACTATAATATTGAAATATAAAATATAATTATAGTATTTTTAATTAATAGCTAGTATAATAATAATAATAATAATAATTTATACTATATATAAATATAGGAATAAGGTGGAATAATGAAATTTATGATAACGTTTTTAATGAAACTTGAATATTCTAAAATAATTTTAGTAATTACCAATTAAAAAATTATATTTTATTAGTTGATCTGATATAATTTATTAAAATTTTTTTTAAATAAATACATATAGATAATTAAACATTTCAAAATTTTAAAATTTATCTTTTAAAATTTATTTTTTATATATGATAATGAGATATTTGAAAATTTTTATATTTTTTTAAAATTCATTTTTTAAATATTTGATTATGTTAATATTTTATT
This sequence comes from Jatropha curcas, assembly GCF_041381405.1. Taxonomy (NCBI): domain Eukaryota; kingdom Viridiplantae; phylum Streptophyta; class Magnoliopsida; order Malpighiales; family Euphorbiaceae; genus Jatropha; species Jatropha curcas. The sequence goes on along the minus strand of NC_143153.1, from coordinate 7,074,066 downwards.
TAAAAGAGAGATAAAAAATATATTCTTTTGTAACATTTTTTTCTTTATGTTTATGTTATTTGATTGGATATGTTTTTTAAAAAGTAAATTTTCCAATAAAATATAAATAATTAAGCGTTTCAAAATTTTGAACTTTTTACTTTTTATAATTTATTTTTAAATAAAATGAATATGTGTGTACTTTTTATAATTTATTTTTAAATAAAATGAATATGTGTGAGAAGACGAATCAGTTAAAAATTTTAATTTAAAAATATATATAATATATTTTATTATTATATTTATATATTTATATGTATTGAAACGTATTTATTATTTGATACTGATGAATTATACATACATAATCATTAGGTGATATTGTAAAATTTTTAGATAATATAAATGAAGTGTGTGTATATACACATTATTGTTTTATTAATTAACCATTATATTCACATTAATCTCATATGAAATTTTATTTTAACATTATAAAAATTTAAATAATATAAGATTAGTTAATGTGCAACACACATCATAAAAAAGACTAATTAAACCCTAAAAGCAAATTAAAATTAGAATTGTAAACTCTACAATTGATCTTGTATTAAACGAACAAAATCTGTTGTAATTACACCATAAGATTAGTATTTTGAACTCCATATTTGAGTATAGGTTAATTTGGAAAAAAAGAATATTGCAATTGTACCCTAAAAGTAAATTAAGGTTAAGATTTTGAGTTCCATAATTTGAGTTTGGTTAAACGAACAAATGCAAAATGCAACATTTGAATTAAAGCCCAATTTTTATTTTCTTGATTTTCTTTCTTTATTATATATGAATACTTATCAAGGTGGGCTTTATATTTTTAATAGAAAAATGGTAACATTTGATTTTTTTTAATCTCAATATTTTGTCATAATATACAATATTGTCCCTGCATTTTTTAGAATATGCAGTTCTCCCTTTATATTTTATTTCCGTTGTACTGTTATATCCTTTTGTCAATTTTTCATTATTTTTGCCAATGCGTTTTATTAATATATGCAGTTGTGTTATATTTTACAATATATTCGGCCAAAAATTTAATTAATTTGTCTTTATTTTTATTGACTATTTTGTCATTGCATTTTATCAAAATTAATTATCTATCTTATATTTAATGAGAAAAATATAAAACTGATAAAAAAAATATAAAAAAGCAAAAGATATGGATAAAACTGTCTCTTTCTAAAAATACTGAAAATAGAGGCGAAATCATGTATTTTAACTCTTCAACAAAATTGAATGATAAAACATAAAATCATAATTTTCCTGTAAAAATCAGTAGTGATAAATAGAAATTAAACCTAAAAAGCAAAATTGGATAAATTCAAGTAATTAAACACGCCTTATGCCTTTCTAAATGTATCTTCTCTTCTCCGGTTTGTGTTAACCTTCCCTCCTACTCTCTGACCGTAACGAGTTCCATAATCATCAATTCTATCTTTTTCCACCGCCTTTTCAATTCGCTTCTCCATTCGCCGAAGACAGCACCTGACGGAGCTGCGTCCATTTCAACAGAAAAGCTCAAATCAACAAGCCAAAAGCTTACCGTTGGAATAAGGTGCAAATATAGTTCTGATGCTTCTTATTGGCTATTCTTTTCTTCTCTTCAGTTCAGTATATCTTATGCTTTTATAATTTCTTGGTGTGAATCAAATACCATTACATCTTTAATTATTGTTTGATTTTTTTTTCATCTGGAATGCCCAAATTTGGAATTTTGTTCTCTGTGCAATCTAATTTGTTGTTCTACTATAACCCGGTTTCCTTTCCTAAAACATGATTTTGGAAAAAGAGTGTTCTACCTTATTGTCTGCTACATCCTCCCCTCGTGCAATTGCAACAGTTCAATGTATTTTTGTTCATTATATTATGCCGTTCTTCAATCTTTATCCGCGTTGAAATTCTTCCTGTCTGGGGCTTGTGGGTGTCGAATTAGGGCTTTCATTTCTTCAGCTTCTCTGTCTTTTTGGGTTAATTTGATTAGGCAGCTCTTGCTCGATTAGGTATACTGTTAAAACCGCTGTAGTATTTAAGCGAGTTCTCTTTCCTTTTAACTTCTTTTTGTGCATCTCTTTTTAGCTTAATTTAATTACATAAGTTTGATTTTTGTGGATTCTTCATAAATTTTGGGTCTAATATAAATTCTTAGCACTGCTGGTTGGCATTTCTTGTATATTGTTTTAGATAGATATGATTTTACGCCACACACAGAAAGGCTACGGTAGATAGACATTGTGAATTGTAAGGACATCATGTTAGTGGGATTTTTGGGTTATGATCACTGTCTCATATATGTGTAGCATATATAGTGGTAAATTTCAAATCTTACTCATAGTAACTAATAAACCCCTTGAACAATCCTTCCAACATTGATTAAGTTTTGCTATCAGGAGAATTGCTATTTGTTACCACTGTAATTTTTAGTTGATAATAATCCATCTAGCGGTTAAGTGCTGTCAATTTATATTTTTGCTAATATCAGTTAGAAATCAAATCCAAGTCCAGTTGCAGATTGAATGTATTACATTAGAACCTAATGAAAATCCAATCAAATAAAAGTATAACTAAAATACAAATGAAACATTAATTTCTGCTACATTTGAACTGAATCTCGCCTAATTCCTTTGGTAGGAGACAAATAATCTTTTGCTTTAATTAACTGTATATGGAATAAAAAGCTAATAATTTAAGAAATAATAGATAATTAAAAACCATAAATTTGAAGCTGCATACAACACACACCCACATAATTATTTAATCATACCCTCTAGTAATAATAATAATAATAATAATAATAATAATAATAATAATAATAAGAACAATAACTTATTTTACCATCAAAACGATGCAGTTTTGATATAGGAGGTTTAAATGAATCCACAAACAAAACTATGTCGTTTTAGCTTGGGTTTCACAAAGAAAATAAAAGTCCTCTCAAATCTCAACTCTCAACTCAACCTCTTATTCTATGTGGTGCTGGTTCTCTCCTTCTATGGATCTTCTACCTATTCACAGTCTTATTGTTCTACCTTTCCGTTGCTCCGTGCATGGCCGTCGTCTCTGCAGAAGTCCTGCTTTTCAACAGTAGTACCAGTGCAGGTACCTCAATTTCCATTCTTGATTTTTTATTTCGTTTTCCATTTATTTTTTCGTTCTCCTTCATCCCTTTTATATATATATATATATATATATATATATATATATATATATATATATATATATATATATATAAACATATACATAGACAAAGAGGAGGAATTATTAAATATATTGTTGAATTAATTTGTGGGTTCAGCCAACAAATATGTGTTTATTTTTTTATTTTTTTATTTGTGGGTTTTGTGCATGTTTAAGCCAATTAATTTCTTGACTATTTATATATTCAAAGGCAAAAGGATGGTTAATGTAAGCCAATTCATGGCCATGTGATTGAAATCTGACATGTTCGGCTTGTTATTCAAAGTTTGATTTGTTAGTAATGATTAATATTGTGTAGAGAAGCTGAGATGGTCAAAGAAACCGCCTTGTTCATGCTTTTAGTTTTGACTTGTTTATTCTCTGTATTGAACTAGACTTGATTAAATCTAAGGAACCTGTAATCTTGATGATTGCTTTTTTTCTTTGTTATTGTCTCTAAACTTGGCTATAGCTAGTTTAATTTGCACTAAGGAACATGTAATCTTGATGATTGCTATTTTTTTTTTCTTTGTTATTGTCTCTAAACTTGGCTGTAGCTAGTTTAATTTGCTAGTGTAAATTGTTGCTTTTTATTTTTTATTTGTTATTTTTTAAATTAGGAAAAAATGTGCTGTATAATAATTTATTTGCCTTTTCTTTTAGTCATACTTTTCTTGTATGATAATTTCACTATTTATTTGTTATTTTGTCTAAACCAAGTTACTTTAGACTATGAGAATGAGATTATTTCTTTTTGATTTACATTGTTGTTGGTTTCCTTTTCTATTTAATAATGTTATATATTATAAATATACTGTATCTAAACTTAGATTTTATTTTGTAGGATATAATGTCAACATTTGAGAGTATAGATTGCAAAAATAGTAGCAAAAATGATACCAATATGTCGATACCTTCTTATTCTATGATAATTTTTTATAGTTTATTACGTTTTTAATTGATTTTTAGTTTGTTATTGTTATTGAATTTTAATAGATTTTTGATTGTCAAATTATTTAATTGAGATGTTGGTTTGCTTGTATGTATTATTTATTTAGGTTGAAGTTTAATTCTTTTTTTCTATTTTAATATTACCAATACTGTTGTTTTAGAATATTACAGTTTGAATTTTAAATTTTTTTGTTCTATTTTAATATTACTAGTACTGTTGTTTTAGAATATTACAGGTTGAATTTGAATGCATTTTTTATATATCTTTTGTTCCATTATCGGGTTCGGATTCAGCTTCTAAGCAGGTTCAGTTCCATGGATTGAATGAATTTGTGATTAAACGGGTTCGGGTAGTATGCGGGTAGTTCTAAACATATTTGGGACGGATTCGAGTATTGTTGGTTATTTCCTGACGGATTTGGGATGGGTTCAGGTACTTAAGTTAACAATCGGATTTGGGTAGTTAATTTCTAGTGGATACCTGCCCCGCTGCCATCCCTAACCACGAGTATTTGAAAAGGGGCCGACTTATCGTTTTGTCCTAAAACGAGCAAATGACTTTTATTTGTTTATTCTGGCCTCCCATTTCGGATTCGAATCAGATCACATAGTGAATCGGTGAACCAGTTTTATCACCGAGCAAGTCGGAGTCCTCCCAATGTCTTTTATCTTCGACGACGCAATATTCAGGGTGTATATAAAAACCTAGTTACACCGGACATTGTGCGGGAAAGCTACAAGAAAGCACACGAAATTAATTTGTTGTTTCAAGTCACTATAAGTATCCTGAATTTTGCAGAATCATCAAACATATTTATACTTATATATATATTATTTGTTTTAAATTTTAATTAATAAATTGAAAGGACTAGCTTTCCACTGAATTCAAGCAACTGAGAAATTTCTCTGAAAAAAAAGGAGCTCTAAGATTCATCTTTCCTCCCCTCACATTTTCTCAGAAAGCAAACAGAAGTTAACGGATCCTTCAAACTCGCATTGGTTTGATTCTGGATATTAGTGTTTTGCTTGTAAAGTTATTTGGCGATAATGAGAGTATTCTACTGTAGTATCTTGACTCGAGTTGAAAGAACTAACTGGTGGTAGTGAAAACATACTATTATTATTATTATTACGATGTGGGCAATTTCACTTCATTGATTGTTATTTCATTTTCTATATATGATTAGTGATCTTTCTCTGGTTGATTACTTTGAAGCCCTTCATTTTTTTGATTGAGTATTTGATCCTGTAGCCATGTGATGTATGAACTGAATTTGTATTTTTGGTTTTGATGGTGGAGATCTGTTGTTATTGTGAGAAAGAATTATTTTGTTTTTGATTTTGATGGATGAAGCACGCTAGTTTCTTGTGATTCTGCAGTTCAGGTGTTTGAGAAAATGATTGTGAGAATTTGTTAAACTAGAGAATCTTGGTTATGCCAAAGATTTTAAGGTTTCTGAAAAATTGTTATATTTGTTGCGTATTTCATTGAATGGAAAATCACTTCATGGCAAACATACTAACTGATCTGATTTTGGTTTTTAGAGATTAAAAACCAACGAAGTGGAATGTCCTTAATATGTTATAAATTTTTTGAAGCAGGCATTGGTGAAATGTTAAATAATAAGTACTTCCGCATGTCTATATTCCTTTTTTTTCTGAAGGGAATATTTATATTCCTCATTATTCATAATATGGTACTTTGTGGGTGTTGCCGCCTTTATGCATTGTAATTCTTATAACATTTCTCATTTTGATAATTTGAAGTATGCTTTAGTGACTTTCAGCCTTTAAATGCATTCAATGTTTGTTCCTATCTAAAATCATTCTCTCCCTGTGACCTCTTTCTTTTTATGGTTTGTGTGGGTATATTTTAGGTTAGGTGTAATTTTAACTCCCTTAAATTTCTTATTTTTTCATATTCTCATTCTTGCGGTTCTTTTTTCTTTTTCACCCTTATAAAATGGCATAGCTTAGGTGCATTAGTGGGTAACAAAGGCAAAGGTGAAGACATGAATGCATTCAAGGCTTTCAAAGCCCAAGTTTCAATTGCATGGAGCCCTAATTTATACATAACATTGGTGAGAGGCATTCCTGGAACCAGGAGACTCCACAGTTGAACCTTAGAGGCATTGCGGCTTGGAAAATGCAACCATATGGTGATGCGATGGAATACTCCTACTGTTAGGGGAATGCTCCAACAGGTTTAGTACGAGCTGCATATATTCTTTATTCAAATCTAGTTCACACTGTTTGGTCATTGTCTTAAATAAACCATTTATATTTTCTGCAGGTAAAGAGGTTAGTTGTGATTGAGACAGAAGAAATGTACAAGGCTCGCAAGCAAAATCAGGCAAACCACAAAGCTTTACGTCCCCCATCGGTCATAAACCACTTGCATGCTCAAGAAAGCAGTTCTTCATAGAGTTCGGTTCTGTTTTATGTAGTTCTTTAGAGGTCAGCTCTCTTTTTCTTAAAGAATGTTTATGTTGCCTAAAAGATGTGTTTTTCCATTAGTGTATTTCCTAGAAGTATCGACTGAATTAGTGAACTGAATTTTTCGAGTCTTCTTTTAGTTAATGGATCAAGTTATTGATCTAACTTTTTGGCATTAGTTTCATTCCAAATATATTTTGGAATTTGTCAGTTTGCTATATTATTCACTGTGAATGTCTATATTTAATAAGTTTGTTTTGATAAAACGAATGATATTAGATACATGAAGTTTGAGAATTTTGTTTTGGTAAATGATTGGTACCGTATGTTTGAGTATGAGAATTATTTATCATAGGTTGATGTTCGTATAGCATTGTATCTCAAGTTCACCTGAAAGTTATATAATCAAAGCTAGCCAGCCAACAATTAACAAGTGCGATGTGCAACTACCGATTTTGTTTTCTATTACTTTAAGAGGAAAAAATAACAAATGATTATATAGTACTACAATAACAATAGATAGGCATTTGAGAGAGCATTATATTGGAAGCCCTTCCTTTGCTTCAATGCTTTGCTTCTCCATCTCTAAAATAATCAAATCATTGGAAGGTTTAACTTCCTTTTCACCGTAGTTGCCATTTGTAATATACTGTTGGACTTTGTACTGATGTTTCATAGCAATCGCGAGAAAAACAAAAAAGTTCAACACTCCTAGCACTGCAAGCAACCAATAGAAGTTATTTAACTTTCCCTGATTCAAGTTGCTCTTTAGCCAGTTCTTCCGAGTGGCTTTGTCAACTATAGACACCAATAAGCTACTAAAAAAGAACCCTACTGAGAGTGTGCTTAGAAAAAACCCTGTGCTCATTGATTTCATCTTCTCTGGTGCCTCTCTAATGAAAAACTCTAGCTGTCCAACATAAGCAAATGCTTCTCCAGCACCTACTAGGAAGAATTGAGGGACTAGCCAGAAAGCACTCATTTTAGTATTATGTTCAACAGCAATTTCTCTTCTTTCTTTCTCAATAATAGCAGCAGCTACCATAGCAACTATCGAAAAAATGAGTCCAATACCAATCCTCTGAAGGCTCGTGAGTCCTTGGAGATTGTGGGTGAGATTTCGAGCCAGGGGGACGAAGAGCCTTTCGTTGAGGGATGTGAATAAGAGAATACTAATGAAGAGAAACGTAGATAAAGAACCAGAAGGAATAATGAGGGACCCGACCTTTCGGTTCATGAAGGTTGCTTGTTCAATGGTGAAAGTAGTCATTTGAGAATAGACTGTCCAAAAGAGGATACATGTAGACCAAATAGGAATGAGCTTGAGTACCATCTTCACATCCTCAACCTCCATTACAGAGGATACTATCCAAGGATTGTTCTTGTTCGCTCCAGCAGAAGCATTATCATCCATAATTGCAGCCTTGTCAAGACACCTGATGAATTCCATGGACATGAAAAGAAAATCTTGTAAGTTGATAAATTGCTCTATTACTGATACCAAATAGACCTAATAATGTACGAGCTTATTTAGAAAACTCAAATTTATTCAAATAGTTGCTTTGTTTTAAATCAAAACTTACTTGAATCTCTCTGTGTGAGGTACCTTAGAATTTTGGTAATCATTCAAAAGGCTAGGATGAGAAGGATAGGGATAACCCCTCTTCTTCCAAGCCAAGAACAAGACCCTCCATATAACAGTAAAAGGGCTTCCTTGAGGTTTCTTGAAACGGTACCATCTTGTCCCACAAAGGAATATAGCTACAGCTATCACCATTGTCCCTGCTGAAATTCCATAGCCCCAACCTCTTCCCACATTATCTTGTACATATACTAGCACTATTACTGCAAACAATGACCCGATGCTGATACAGAAATAGAATCTATTGAAGAAGAAGATCATAGCCTTCTCCTCCTTGGGGTCTGTGGTGTCGAACTGATCAGATCCAAACCCAGATACATTCGACTTGATTCCACCGCCACCGAGTGCTATAGTATAGAGTGCTGCATATAGCAGAGCTAGTTGCTGGCCGTTTGCTTCTACACACTGAAGATGCTGTCTCCGGTAGTCGCACGGTGGAGGTCTCATGCTAGAGATGGTTGTAGCCAGTGTTAATAGAGTTACTCCCTGGTGCAGCAGATACAAGGAATTAGCAGAAATTAACTAAACGCTTCATGTTTTGTGCTTCTATTAGAGATGCCATTCCCAGTTAAGGTGACATGTTGTTCAACCATAAATTCAAAAACAACTAGTGCATGCAAATTTTTGGTTTTGAAAGCCCTTTTTTAATCAGTATTCAGAAAGTGGAAACTCCAACTTCGGTTGATTGAGAATTCAAGAGAAGCACTATCGCTAGGCTAAATCTGCAGGATCTTTTTGGTTGAAAGCTTACCACAGCGGTTATGGATGCAAAGATTGCAACAGTCAAATAGCGACCAAGTTTAGCATCTGCTAGGAAACCTCCAAGTAAGCCAAGAAGGTTTAGGGTACCCATAAAGTTTGTGACTATGGTAGCAGATTTTGCAGAAGGAATATGCAGATCTCCCACCAAGTATGTCACCAGATTCATTGAGATGCCCATCACGCATATCCTCTCTGAGAGTTCAGTCCCTGCAGCGAAAGTGTTCAAGTAGAGATCAATTAGTACAGCTTCATTACTACAACTAAAGCAACAGACACACACACACACACAAATAATATCTTGTTTAGGGAAAAGAACCTAAAATTAGCCCAGCAGCAAGCCATCCACCAGTTCTGGACTTATCTACTGGATTTCCATGAAAATCTACTGCAGCGTCATGGTTTCCTCCATCCTTTTCGCCATGGCTAGCTACTAAAACCTGTTACAGTTTAGAATTTGTGATTACCAAAAAAAAAAAAAAAAAAAAATCACATAAAAAAGTGTGAAACTTTTATATTCAAGCACTTACCATCTTTTGTGTGAGAGAGAGAGGACACTATTTAGCTGCTGAAAGTTCCCAAAAGAAGAAGAATGAATGTATGAGTGTGATTGGAGTTTAGGGAGAGTTGCTATTTAGAGTGCTCTCTCTCTCTCTCTCTCTCTCTCTACTTGATAAAGATGAATTAAAAATTGAGATGTGATACCATTCTATTATGAAAAATTAATGGAAAAAGAATAGGACACTATAAGTTTAGATTTAGGTGAGGTTGGTTTAAAATTACGAAAAACAGATATTATATAATTCTGAAAAGAAGTAGATACATATTAGACAAACGGGTCGAATAATTTGTCCGGAATTTATAATTTCACATGGGTCCACGATCCATGCATGTGAGTTTTCAAGTGCAATGTAAACAATGTATACAAGACATTAGGATTAAGGAGGGAAAATGTGATAAAAGGTTGCATAACAAGTGGTAAAGTGAAAAGCTTAGTTGATCGTGTTTTGTTTGAAGTATAGCTACAATCATGTGACGTTTTGGAGTTATTATAAAAGCTTTGTGGTTGTGGTTTTGGTTGTGGTTTTGGTGCTCACAGTCCTAACCAAGCCACCATTTACAAAAGTGACAATGACAATTCTTTCATTCTATTTCTGGTTCTTATCTCTTCATTGTCATCGCCATTATTGTTATTATTATGATGACTTCTAGAAATTGAATTATAATATATAATTTTAGATAATAAAATATGTGGAGAGGATGATCATAATTTCTGGACCGTCTGATGATGTTCGAGACAGTACATTGAGTGCACGCGACTTGACATTATTGGGTTGATTGAATCATGTGCTAAAGTTTGTTTCTTGGTTAGGACTTATCATAGGAAAAGCATATAAGCTTTGCATTAATCTCCAGGAAAGTCATAAGTATAATTTGATTGATTAATATTTCTATTACGTGGAGCTTTTGATCTTCCCCTACCATTTCTCCTCTCTTTATCGTAGAATCTACAGTTAGTAATGAGATGTGACAATTTTTTTTAATTTGATTTTCAGAGAAATAGGGTTAAGATTGTTTCGATTTATGCCCAATTCGAAATTATCCAAAAATCTTAGAATTTTTTTCTTTAAAGTTACAGGGCTAGTATTCATGTCAAAGCATGAAATAATTATAATCTAAGCAAATTCGAAGTATATAAATTAATTACTATAAATTATAAAAATATAAAATTTCCAAAACAAAAATCAAAATTTAAAAATTTTAAAATTCTTCAAAAAATAGAGAATTATATGAATTATTTGAAAAGCTTAGAAAAAAAAAAAACTCATATATCTCAATTTAATTGTCATTTCCATATTTTTTTCTTAATTATATTTCAATCAGATACAAAATATATTTTAAAAGTCAACCCTAATATTTTTTGATACAAAATTAATTTCATTTTCAGATTTGTAGTTGCTCATTTATATAAGTGTTTTTTTTTTTATGAGTTGATTCTATATTACAGAAGTTGGCCGCTAAATTCAAACTTATCTTATTACTTGAATCAATAAAAAAAAAAAAAAAGTAAAGATTAGAATAATTGCAGAAAGAGAAAAACAATATGGGAAAAAGAAAAAAGCTAACAACATAGAAGATATAATTAGGAAATTCTGGTAGGTAGAAAACAGTGGAGAATATCTTTCCTAACTTTCATTTTTTGACTTGGCTAGGTAAAGTTACTTTGAGATAATTATTGATTGAGGAAGGTATTGGAAAGATATGGTGTTCCCTTTATTTTTGTTTTTATTTTTATCACCTACTGTGATGTACTCATACCACTATTGGTCTTCCATGTGGTAAATTATGGATATAGTCCAAAATATATTAATTAAGAAGTTTCCAACAACTTTCAAATGCAAAATATACCTAATTAAGGCATAATGATATTTTAACGAACAAAACCTACAACTCAATTAGAAATTATTTTAGAGGTACAACTACAAGCTTTGTGGCATAAGATATAAGAATGCACAATGGTCACGAAACTTATTAATTTTATTAGAATTTACATAAAGAGAACCTTATTCCAAAATTGAGTAACAGAAATAATTATATAATATGAAGGTCAAAGATATAAATTCACCTTTATATCTTTTACGAAAAAAATTTTGCACTTTAAACTTTATTACGGGGAATGTATTGTGCTTATAAAATTGTAAATTTCAATAACATTTTACTTTTATTTATATTAGCAATAACAATTTTTAAAATTTTGCGCTTTTTATATAAAATATTGAGTTGATTATAATTTTAGAATTTTTCAAGTATCTAATAAGTATTGCATTGATCTAATTTTACAAGTTAAAGCTCTAAATAATTTATAAATTAAACTATTTAATTGGTGAATTTTTATAAAGTGGAGTATTTCAAAGTAAAAGTTAAATATGCTAGAAAATTTTTCTCAGAAAGTACATTGCTATTTATGCTTTTAGCTATAATATATGAAATATAAAATATTTCATAAAGAAATACATGACTATGCAATAAAATATATATATATATATATATATATAAGACACAAAGAAGAATGTTAGAAAATATAATAATAGAGTTGAAAATATTTTCTTATATCATTTGTTAATTAAGTTAATGGATAAGACTTGTATTAGTTTATTAAGAGAAAATGAAATTCCTTTTGAATAAAATATTTAATTTTTAGTATTACAGCATAATATTGTGGATCATTGGATTTTTGCATTGAAATAAATATTAAAATAATCTATCTATTTATATCTATCTATATAAATATATAAAAGCTAAAACACAAAAGCTTACGTGGCACAATTCTAAAATATTAAGATGCTTATGTGGCAAAAAATTAATCTATTAAATTGAAAATAATTTTTATATTTTTAAAAATTATTTTAATATAATTAATAGGAAACTTAATTAATATCATTAATAATATTTTTATTTTTTAAATAATTAATTAAATTAATAATATCATTAATATTTTGAAAACTTTGCAGTTCCTTCCTCAAAATAATTAATATTTAATCTCTCCGTTTTCCTTTTTTCCACTGTCACAGAATTTTTATAGATTTTTTTTTCAATATAAATGAAATCTTAAAGAAAGTAAAATCATACTTTCAACAAAAAAAATGAATTCTTTGTGACCATGTAAGACTATTTTCATGCATTTTATTAATGTGCACTTGATCAATATGGTGATGGTGATCAAATTAAAAAGTGGATTCAGTTTTCGATAATCGATTAAAATATGATTTTGTGATTTGTGAAGGGAGATGACGGTACTTCTCAACTTATTCCAAATAAGTGCAAACTTTTATGAAATTTTTTAAAAAATTTTTTAATGTTTATTAGATTTATGCCTGGATTTTATATTATTTATTCAAAATAAATTCAAGAAATGATATTTAAAAATATTATTGTAAAATCCATTAAAATATTTATAAAAATTAAAAACTTTAAGTTTAATTATAAACTTATTTATTGATTCTTTTGCAAGAATATGGAAAAAAATTATCTTGTTTTATTTTTTGGACAGTAGTTAGTATAATAAATTGGATATTTGAATTTTTTAAAATAATTATTAATTATAATAAAAATAAAATTTTTATTTTTAAACATTATATAAAATCCACATGGTGCGGGAGATGTCGGCCATGCGGATTTTAACCCATATAATTTAACCAAGGTCTACAAGACAATAAAGGAAAATTGTTTGAATTCTGAAAAGTACTCGAATTACTCATCATCATTAAATTGATAACAGTTTCTCTTGATGTTTTTGTTTGTTTCTTCAATTTAATGTCGGCCCGAGTCTCCCGTAGAAAAATATATTTATTTATTAATTGATATGTATGAAAAAAATAATGGTTTAAATTGATAGAATATGTAATAAATAATTATTGAAGAATAATTAGCTAAATACCTAATTATAAATGGTACAAAATTTAATCGTAAATCCTTAGGTTGTGTTTGGTTTGATGTAATGCAATGTAATGTGATCAAAGACGTATGATAATAAAAAATTTAATGTAATAAAATGTAATTGAGATTTCATTATTATGTTTGGTAATTCAATTGAGAAAACTTATGGAATATCATCACGATTCATTTTTCTTATATTTGTTTGAATATATGTAATGTAATTAGCATACCATTACCAATCACACCACCTCCACTACCCCATCACCACTAACGCTCCACCTCCACTACCACCATAATGTATACCACTCTACTACCACCACCACCACAACTTCAAACACGACTCCACTATTAATACAAAAGAAATATTTGAACCAAAAGTTTTTTGCTATAGTAAGCTATTAGACCATTTAGATTCATAAATTTATTTGAAATACAAAATTAAAATAACGTAACCCGAAAAAAAAATATAATATAATAAAATAAAAGTTAAATTTATTAGAAATTAGTTTTTTTATATATTTTCATTGAATAAATTAAATTATAATATAGAATTTTGATATTTTTAGTGTTTTTTAATTCTATTCTTCCCATTCCTATAGTAAAATAAAAGAATAAAATATATTTTTTATTGAATGTTGCTAGGGCTGTAAACGAGACAATCCGCTTGTGAGTTGCTCGAGGCTTGGTTCGATAAATCTCACTCGAGCTTATTCAATAAGCTTATCGCTAAGCTCGAACTAAGCTATTAAGCTCATTTAATAAACGAGTCGAGTTTGAGCTTGGATCATTAGCTTGCAAGTCAGTCTTATCAAGCAGAGCTTTCGAACTAGCCTTATCGAGCCAGTCCGCTTGTGAGTGCTGTAAACGAGACAATCCGCTTGTGAGTTGCTCGAGGCTTGGTTCGATAAATCTCACTCGAGCTTATTCAATAAGCTTATCGCCAAGCTCGAACTAAGCTATTAAGCTCATTTAATAAACGAGTCGAGTTTGAGCTTGGATCATTAGCTTGCAAGTCAGTCTTATCAAGCAGAGCTTTCGAACTAGCCTTATCGAGCCAAGTTCAGCTCAAGAGCCAGCCTTATCGAGCCAAGTCGAGCTTGCAAGCTAGCTCAATAAACCAAAATCAATTAAAATCTACATTAAAACAATATCATTTTGATTAATTGATTTCAAACTCGAGCTCGGCTCGTTTATGGTTATCGAGCCGAACTCGAGTCGAGCTCGAGCTTAGCTATTTTTAAACTAGCCAAGCTCGAGCTCACACTTTCGAGCTCGAGGATATCTGTAATATCCCTTCCCGGTCCACCCGTTAACCTGAATGAACCGAACCGAGACGCTACAAACTGGTTGACTTTATGTCCTGTCATGCTGAAATCATAATGTATATTGAATATAATATCATGCTGATGTTGTTTACATTAATAATGTACTTAATATTTACAAGACATGATACTAGTGTCAAAATGAAATGGGCCCAACTGTGTGCCCTGTACATGCCATGAAAAGGATAGACAAAAGATACACATCCAAATGAGTAGCTACCCTGAAGACTGAGTCTTCTACAGATGAACTGCAGCAGTTGTAAGCCGACTCTCTACGGTCCAGTCTCAAAACCTGCGAGTTAAACAGATAACTCGCTGAGCAAATAAAGCTCAGTGGATATCTCGACTTATAAAGAAACAAGTAAGCACATACATATATAGAAATAAGCATGTAAACACATATGGATAATTAAGCATTTAAGCACACATATCATGATACTTTCATTATACCTTGATTATCTTTCTTACTGTTTATAATACTGTATGATTCATGCAATTTTATGTCAAGATATCTGTATGGCTCCATAAGGTTATAGTGAAACCGAAGTGATAAGAAAAACTGTATGAAACTGGATGAAACTGTATGCTTGGCTGCTATGGCCCATATATAATCATATCCACTCAACGGCCTTTAGCCGGAGTACCAAACTGTATGGGGTGCAGATCTGCTATCCTATGTCGCGACATAGCCTTATCTACATGGTTTCTACCTAACCTCAATGGAGCATAATGTTGGTATGTCAATAGTATAACACAACATCATATTAATGGTTTCATAACTTCATAAATCATAATATTTACTTGGTTTCACATCATTTGCATGCTTGCATGTTGTTTTGATACATGTTCTAATGTTGTCTTTTTGTTTTTAAATGATTGGAGGCATACAAGTTGAGCAAAGGAATACAATTGCATAGAAAATGAAGTCCAAAAGAGCATAAAAACACAAGTCGCGAGCGCGCAAAGCACATATGAGAGTCAGTGAGTTTACAGGCCGAATTCGCGAGCGCGCAATGAAAGTCGCGAGCGCGAAAAGCACCAAATGAGAGTCAGAGAGTTTACAGGCACAATTCGCGAGCGCGAAAATGAAATTCGCGAGCGCGCGACGTGTTTTTCAGCCTGCGCAGTCTGTACTCTTTTGGTCATATCTCTCAATATATAACTCCGATTTGGGTGATTCAAAAACCCATGTAAAGCTAACACATAGAGGAACAAATAACTCTTCTATGACACTTCCTAATTCCATCATTAATTAGGGTCAAAATCAAGGTGAAGCCACTGGTTCTTTTTCCAGTAAAACCTGTTTCAGCATAACTCAATATCTACTTCATTGTTCAGTTCATCCCATGTTTTCTCACCATTTCCAGTCCTCTCACTCAACATTAAGCAATGTATTGTCTCATTATCAACACACCACACAAGTTCTCATGCAAAGAAAATGGTAAATGACAAGAGATATCAAACCTTCACTCCAAAAAGTTTGAGCTCTTCTTTAGCTTCCCTTTTCTACAATCTTTGAACTCACTTCTCCTATACACATCAGAATTCTTATAAATTTTCTACAATATAACTCAATTAGAGGTTGAATAACATAAAGCTTCAAAAAATTCTACTTACTTGGAGAAAATAGAGGTTGCCTTAATGCTTAACTACCATGAAAATGGATGGAGAAAGAAAGGGAAAGGAAGTAGATGAAGAAGATGAAGATAAAGATGAAAATGGGAAAGTGAAATGATTATCACGGGTAGGCCATCAAAATATTAAGGGATTTATGTGAAATTTTTTAAATGGTACCTCAATTGTCAACAGGTTACAACTTAATACCCAAGCTTGATCTTTTAGTGCAAGTAAATCCTAACCCTTATACTTTGATCTTTTTCTCTCATTCAAGTAAGTCCACTTATAATCCCATTCTACCCCAACCGGGTTTGGTTCAGCCCGACTCAACTCGACTCTATGCAAAGACTCGACTCAGTAGGATGTCACAATATCCTTATCAAACCTTGCTTGAGCTTACCACCAAAGCTTGGCTCGATTACAGCCCTAAATGTTGCATATTAAACACTAAAATATAATTTTTATTATCTGGTAGTAGAATGGTGGTTGTGGTGGTCATGGTAGAGTGGTTGAGGTGGTGGTGATAGAGAAGTGGCGATGGTGGTGGAATAATGACGATGGTGGCGGTGGAACGATGGTGGTTATGGTAGAAAGGTGGTGATTAAGATGGTGGTGATAGAGCAATGGTGGTAGTGGTGATGGTGGTGGAGCGACGGTGGTGGTGCGGTAGTGGTGGAGACAGTGGTGGTGGTTGAGGTGGTAGCGGTAGAGCAGTGGTGGTAGTGGTGGTGGTCGTTGAGGTGATAGTGATAGAGCATGTGGTGGAGCAGCAGCATTGGTGGTGCTGGTGGTCGTTGAGGTGATAGTGATAGAGCAAGTGGTGGAGCAGCGACAATGGTGGTGGAGTGATGGGGGTGATGGTGATGGTGATGGTATTGGTAGTGATAGAGTGGTGGTGGTGGTGATGGGGATGATTGAGTGATAGTCGAGCAGGTGTGGTAATACTAATGTAATTGTTGTTATTAGTATAACACTAATAAATAAAATTAAGGAAAAAATATATTTTTGTCCCTAAAATATATTCTATTTAATATTTTTATGCCTCTATTTTTGATAAATTGCTATGATATCTCTGACTCTTTCTTTAAACTAATTATTTTTAAATTCTTATGTCCAAAATGTTAATTGTTTATAATTAGTTTAGATTCACTTTTTGGACGAATATATGTTATAGGACTTGATACTGAGTTTGTAGCAATAGTCAGGGAGGTTATAATAATTTATTAAAAATAGAGGGATGAAAATATTAATTAAGTTATAATTTAGGGATTCAAATATATTTTACCCTAAAATTAATAATGACTCTTTTTGCTAGAAGGAAATCCTCTTATATAAGGGAACTCATTTGATGAAATGCTCTTGGCTTAGTCATTTGCTCGTGGGCAAATAGATTATGAAAGTGCAAGTTTCGAAAAAGTGTATAAAACTTTTTTAGTTTGATTTGTATTATCAGTTGCATTTTTTTCAGGAAGTGGATTATTCTACTTTTATGTAAAGAAAGTAATTTAACTAAGAAAAGCTTGGAAAGTAATACCTTTTAATTAATTTATCAATTTATCTTTTAATATATTATTATTTTAAATATATTACAAAATTATATTCTATAACATTATTAACATTTGCGACTTAAAACCCTTTTACTGTTAAAAGTTTACTCCCACCTTCCCAAGTTATACGCCAACCCTTTTACTTTTTTTGGGCGTTTATTTTGTTTTAAAATATATTTACTTCCTTTCAAAAAGATAATTCATCTTTTTTTAGTTTGTTTTAAAATATCGTCCATTTTTTTTTCTTATATTATAGTTAATTTTTAAATTGTCTACTATATATCCTTATTAAATTTTACTTTACTTTGAATAACCATCATTAATTTTTAGTTATTATTTTAATATACTCGTTCTGTCTCTAAATATAAGTCGTTTAAGATTTTTGCACAAGAATTAAGAAAGCAATTAATTATCATAAATTATAATAAACTCAAGGGTAATTTGACTAAATTATTCTTTATTTCAAAACCAATAGTTACTTGTGAAGTATTGATTGTGTTTAGTGTAAACAAGGGCAACATTAAAAAAATATCAGTTATTACTTTTTGAAATACATAAATCGACTTATATTTTAGAACAGAGGGAGTAATAATTACTCATGTGTTATTTAAGATGGGCATAATAAGAAAATTATATGAATAAAATTATTCTTTAACCATATTTCTTAATTTGTGTGAAAATAGATAGTGAATTACCTTTTTGAGATGGAGAGAATAAGTGGTTTTGAATAGTTTAAAGAGTAAAAAATGATTTTTTTTTCAATATTACTCTTATTTAATTAGATACAATAACTACATGCAAAAGTGACTCTTGATGTTGAGATAAAGAGTAATTTGATCGAGTTACCTTTAATTTTATTGTAATTGTAACACCCCTTCTCGGTCCACCCGTAAACCCGAATGCACCGAGTCGAGATGCTACAAACTGGTTGACTGTATGGTCTGACATGCTGAAAACATACTGTATATTGAATATAATAACATGCTGGTACTGTTTCCAAAAATAATGTAATTTACAAAACATGATACAAGTTTACAAAATGAAATGGGCCCAACTGTGTGCCCTGTACATGCCATAAAAAGAAAAACAAAATGAGTTTCTACCCTGAAGACCGAGTCTTCTACAGATGAACTGCAGCAGTTGTACGCGGACTCTCTATGGACCAGTCTCAAAACCTGCGAGTTAAACAGGTAACTCGCTGAGCAAATAATGCTCAGTGGATATCTCAACAATAAAGAAACAATTAAACACATACATATATAGAAAGAACCATGGAAACATATATGGCACATATAAGCTCACACATTATGATACTTTCATGATAGCTTGATTCTCTTTTGTACTGTTTATAATCCTGTATAATTCATGAAATGTTATGTCAAGATATCTGAATGGCTCCATAAGGTTATAGTGAAACCGAAGTGATAAGATAAACTGTATGAAACTGGGTGAAACTGTATGCTATAGGCCCCGAACCGGATTCGCCTATGCCAATATTGTCCGTTTTGGTGCCCCTAACCGGATTCGCACCGCACGGTTTAATCATATCCACTCAACGGCCTGTAGCCGGAGTTCCAAACTGTATGGGGCGCAGATCTGCTATTCTATGTCGCGACATAGCCTTATCTACATGGTTTCTACCTAACCTCAATGGAGCTTAAGATTAGCATGTCAACAATGTAACACAATAGCACATAAATGGTTCCACAACGTCATAGTTCATCATATTGATTTGATTTCACATCGTATGAATGCTTACATGTTGTTTTAATCCATGTTCTTATGTTGTATTTTTGTTGTAAAATGATTGGATGCATGCATGTTGAGCAAAGGAATGTGATTACATAGCAAATGAAAGGCAAAAGAGTGTCACAGCACAAGTCGCGACCGCGTATGTGAAAGTCGCGAGCGCGACTTGTGCATCCTGAGAGTCAGTGTGTTTCTGGCTGAAGTCGCGACCGCGCAGCACAAGTCGCGAGCGCGAGATGAAGTCGCGAGCGCGCTTGTGTGATTCGCGAGCGCGAAATGCGCACACTGAGAGTCAGAGAGCTTCTGGCCAAAGTCACGACCGCGCATATGATCCTCGCGAGCGCGAGTTGTGCAATTGAGAGTCAGAGAGCTACCTGACTCAAGTCGCGAGCCCGCAATAGGAAATCGCGAGCGCGACTTGCTTTCCAGTATGCGCGAGCGCGCGACGTGATTCTGTGCAGTCTGTGTTCTTTTGGCCATAACTCTCAATAGTTAACTCCAAATTGAATGATTCAAAAGCCCATGTAAAGCTAACACAGAAAGGAACAAATAACTCTTCTATGACAATTCCTAATTCCATCATTATATGGGTTCAAAATCAAGATGAAGTTGCTGGTAATATTTCCAGCAAACTCTGTTTCCGCTTCATATATTCATCCCCTGTTTTCACATCATTTCCAGTACTTCCACCCAACAACAAGCAACATATCATCTCATTGGCAACACACCACACAATTTACATGCAAAGAAAATAGTAGACAGCATGAGATATCAAACCTTGACGTCAAAAGGCTTGACCTCTGTTTTAGCTTCTCTTTTCTGCAACTTTTGAACTTTCTTCTCCTATACACAAGAATTCTCATAACTCATCTCCAATATAACTCAATTAAAGAGTGAATAACATATAACTTCAAGGAATTCTACTTACTTGGAGTGGACTTACTGCGTAACTTGCATGAAAAGTGCAAGGAAATGGAAGGGAAACGTAAGAAGAAAATGAAAAACGTGAAAATAGGAAAGTGAAAATGATAGGAACGGGTAGACTCTAGAAGAAGTGATTTGGCTGTGTAAACTCTCTAATTGGTACCTCAAGTATACAAAAGCTACAACTTACTACCCAAGCTATATGTTTGGAGGCAAACAAGTCCTAAACTTTCCATGCAAATAAGTCCACTTATCATCCATTCTACCCCAACCAGGTTTGGTTCAACCCGACTCAACTCAAGAGGATGTTAAAGTAATTTTATGAGAAATAATTTTTTCCTTACTCTCCATATAAAAATCTTAAACGACTCATATTTTGGAATAGAGAGAGTAATATACATTTAGATCTTTCTCTATATAAAAATGAAAAGTTCAATCTGACCAAATCTAATGGGTTAAAAATAACCTAATTTTAGTTTAATAAAATAAAATTTAGCGATCTTTTGTAATTAAGTCCAACAAAGTTGAAAATAAAGACCAAAGCAAATTCATTAATTCCATGGTCGGAAAGAAACTATTATTGGAGCATAAATTACTCCGTCCCTTATCGGTTTTACTATTTTCTTTTTAGCTAAAATAAAAAATTTAGCAATAAAATCGAATTCAAGATAAATAAAATTAAAAATTAAAAATTAAAACTCAAATCCAATTATTCATCCATATAGAGTTGAAAACCTGTAAGAAAGATCCAATTATGCTAAAAAAAAGTTGCAATACTAAGATGTGTTTTCCTAAGTATCCTGCGAAATGTTTTACCAAAGTATGTTATAGCAGAAGCCAAGCATGATATGACCGAGAGGAGTTAAAATGGGATGGCATGTCAAGTTTGACACGAACACGACCGATTTAATAATTGTGTTAAATTTGTCAACACAAACATGACACGAAAATTAGGCAGGTGACACTAACACAACACGTTTAACCCACCTAATATCATAAACAAGTTAAGTAGGTCGTGTTGACCCATATGCAACCCATGTAACCTGATTAATATAATACACGGGTTAAGTGGCTGATGTTGACATGTATGCAACCCGCTTAACCTATTTAACTCTAATCACATTAAAAAATAAATTTTCATACATAAAATGCATAAATTCTTCAAGATTCATAACTAAAATAAAAAAAGTAATACAACAGTAAAATTTAAGTATGTTTTAGTTAGAGTAATCTAACATTAAAATTACCTCTTTACTTTTAAATAAACGGGCACTCGCCTAACCAGCCTATCAATCCACGACACGACACGTTTATATTCACCATAAATGGGTGACTCGTTGGCACAAACCCATTTAACCCTAACCCTAACCTATTTATTTCACATGTTAAGCGAATTGTGTTCGCGTGTCATAACCCATTTTGACACCCCTTATGACCTGCATATTAATGTATTTTTCAATAGTGATAATAATTTTGAAAATTTAACTAATTATATTGAAATAAGAAATTAAGTATTTTTTTATTTTATGTTTATGATTTATTATAAATTATTATTTATTTATTTGAAATATTAATATATTATAGTTATTTAGTATAGCGTGTACTAAGAGTCTGAATGTCCTACTTTTTTAAAAATTATCGTATTGTGTAGGTTCTCGTATCTTGTGTCCTGTGTCCGTGCAACCTAAAATTAAATTTTCTTTACAAATTTATCTTTACAGCTTTTTTTCCTTCTAATTTGAAGAAAAAATTATTAGAATTCTTTTCCCTTATATTCTTTTCTTATTTCCAAATAGAATAGTTTTTGCTTATTAATATTAGTTTAGTTTTCTTTTCTTTTCCCCTCCTATACGATATTATCTGAAAATATAAAACAACTTATCTTTCTTACAATTACTGTTATTACAACTTATCTTCTTACAATTATGCTAAATAACTATTCTCCTTACATTTGGCAATTTAAGAAACTTACATTTGACTGTCATTTAAGATATATTTCTCTACTTTTATGTATTGTATAGATATAGATTGACAATCATTAATAATAAATATAGTATGAATATATTTTTATATTTTTTATAGAAATAAGAAATATAATTATCAAAATTAAAATTTTCTATATGTCTTGACAGAAAAAATTAATCTTGAATATATTAATATTTTATCAAAAGAAAAGAATTTTTAAGAAGATAAATTTCAATAATTGTTTTCATTAAATTATAAAATTCTTCAATATTACCGATAACATGTATATTGAATAATTAATGACTTCTCGCTCTTTAAACAATAAAATTAAATTACAAAATTTTAGTTTATTAGCAGTAGCCTCTACCTTCTACTCTTCTTTTTGCTTCTCCTCTTTTTACATTTAATTTTTTATTCACTCTAATAAACTCAGATCTGTCTTTCTTTTTTAGTTTTATTATTGTCATTTGTCTCCATATTTAGAGTTTTTTTGGTCCATTCTTTGTGAGGGTAGTCTATTCTTTGTGAGAGTTTGTTACTTAATAAAGATATGATATTTGATTTTATTTGGTTGCAGATTTTAAATCTAGATTTTTAGGTGTGGATTTTCGATCAATAGAACCTGGTAGTGCGACATATTTCTCTATTGCTGCTATTAACGCATAGTGACGTAAACTCATCTATATTCATCATATGTTGTAAATTCTTGGAAAAACAATTCGGGTGTAGAAGATCTAGAAAAGTTATTATTTTGTCGTCCAAATCAATTAATGGACTAGTTGCTGCTATAAAATTTTATATCTTTTGTCAAAATAAGCGGTAAGTGGAAATATCTAATATTATATATATTTTAATTTAGTTTCATTATTCAAAAGAATATGAATTCTTTTATTTCGTTAAAAGATTAACTAACTCTACTAGCTACTAATAATAGAGTTCTACATTTAGTTTATATGATTATTTATAATTTTTAATATTATTATTAATAAATTATATTTTTAAAAAAATTATAAAATTTTATTATAATTAGCATAGTCAATATCTAATTGACAGTTGACATGAAAATCATATTTTAAACAAGATTCATGCAATTCATTTGGATACACCATAGGTAAAATCGAATCTTCCAAAAAGCAATGAAGATAATTCATAATTGATGATAGAGAGACGGTGGCGGTACCACTGAAGGCATCCCCCTTTTGGTTTGTCTTTTTGTATGCAATAATAAAGCAGTGGTCAATAAAAATATGAAGAGCACTTTTCTTTCTGTGTTTGTGTCTTTTGATGTCTTTTCAGTTTTTTTACCTCCTTTTTAGTTATTGTGTGATATGTAAGGTATTGATTGCCTTTTTATGTGAGTAGGAATACCTCTAATTATTAAAGGAATGATCTCAATTTGTTTGGCTCTCTTTTGTCCCAAAATGAGATCAACCCAACACAAATGTCCCCTTAGATTCTTAAATTCAAATTCAAGTTACTAGAGGAATGATATATATTTTTTTTAATTATTAATAGTCCTTCTGTCCACTAGTTTGTTCAAATAACTAAATCATCACTGAGATTTGTCTCTCTTAGACTATATAATCCTTCTGTCTATATTTAGAGATTTTTCCGGTAAAAAATAACAATAAATGAGAGAGAAGTCAAATAAATCTTTTAAAATGACAATTTTGCCCTTAATTAGAGAAGGGTTTATCTTTTTTTTTTTTTTTTTTGAAGAGAATTGCAAAAGGTTTTGTTTTTTTTTTTTTTTTTAAAGAGAATTGCAAGAGGGTTTGTTAAAAATAATTCACAATATGGTTTTTAATGAACAAATTAGACAAAAAAAAAAGTGGAAATATAATTTAATTTGCAAGGCTGCCAGTTTCATATATTGTGCAATTGTTTTTTCCTGATAACATTCACATGTCGGAAGTATGGCAAGCATCACAACCGCATTACAATCGCCATTTACCCATTTCGTCGAACACTTGGCATACACTAACAATACCCTGCGGAAATCATGTTTAAATCCACCAAGTTAAAAAAGGAAAAATTATAAGTCACATATATTTTTGGTTTTAGTTTAATTATAGTTTAATTGACGACGGTGCTGTAGGTTTTTGCCGTTGATGGTGATGAGGGCGCTCATTCCAGGACTGAGAAGGAAATATCCATCTCACGAATATGTATCAGCTGTCATTTTAGTTGTGGAGTTAATCCTTTTCACTTTAGCAGATGCAAAAACTTCTCATAATTTCAGCATCATACGCATTGTTATGATACTGGTGCTTTAATCATGGATTCCTTTCTTGATAATTTACAAGAAGCTATTTTTACAATGAATCCTGAAACCACTCGGGTAAATATATACACGCTATTCCCAACTTGTTCAAATGCGATTCTTGATTTTGTTGTTCTTTTTCTGATAATCAAGTTCTCTTTACAGACGGAAATGCTGTTTTGTTCAAGTGTAGTGAGTTTGCTTTCTTGATCCCTCCCATGCTTTTGACAGGAGAGTTATTCAAAGCTTGGAATTCATATTATCAGGTAACTCATCAAAGAATTGCCAACAAGGCGAGAAGGCGGTGATATTGCTCCTATCATACATAATCTTTACGAAGTCATTAACGAACAGCACGGGACCGACGCCATTGCAAATTAAAAAAAAAAAGGAAGAAAAGAAAAGAGAAATAAAAATCATAGAAAGAGAGACAGAGCTGGAGAGATGAATGGTAAAGTTAGGGGTATTAAAGTCTTTTACTTGTGTTTTAACGGCAAAATTGTCCCGATCCAAAACTGTGGCCAGACCGATAGTAGAGCTCAAATAAACTTAAAGCCCCAAAGACTCATAGTAAGTTTAATTCACAAAATCTATTTCTTTAGACCGTATCTAAGAACAATAAGCTCATAATATGATGTTAGTAAATCATTTGTCAATTTATATCTCTAGCTCAGCTTCCATCTTTCATAATTCATTGCGTGGTCTATATTTTACATATCATTAACGTCATCCATGATATAAGTAGGTTTATTCGTACTCTTAGAGGGACAATTAGAAATTTCACAAATTTATTGAACAGCACATCAAAGGTATTTACATGATAAATTATATTACAAGGCTCTCTAACTACGGAGCTCAGTAATTAGATGCAAATACATTTTCATACATGTTACTATATATTCAAATATGATCAAAACTGAAAATTTCTACTGTAACTCTGCGGAGAAGAGATCAGAGCTTATCTAAACCAGTAAGATGCCTACCTCCTAGGAAAAATGTTATAGGAGGGAGTGAGTTTCATAAACTCCATAAATAATGATAAATAATGCATACCCAAACAATCACATAAAATACTCCCAACATTGATTATGATGAACACTCGTTCAATCAAGCACATGTCCCATTGGCATCTATAAATAATATTACCTTCAATTAATCACATTAAATGGAGATTGATCAGTGGCGTCACAAAACTCTCGACAAGTTGTCCTCGTATATGGTCTGTCCTCTCATACGTGTGCACCAGGGAGCCGATCCCCATACATGGCCCACTAATCTATTTCTCACTTGATCAGTCTCACATTATTTTTTCATTCTTTCTTTCTTTTCCATTACCAAAAGGAGTTCATCATGTGGTTTTGCCATATCATCCATTAGTTACACATAGGGGAGCCAATCTACCATACATGGGTAACGGTCCTAGACTATTCTTACAATCCATGGTGATCAACTTCATCCTAATTTCACCTTCAAACAAGGCACAATATAGCCATATCGCAAGTAATCCAACTAACTCATATAATATAGTAAATTGCATAGAAGATAAATAGGCACATATGAATATAATTATGGAATGTATATAAATATATATAATTCTCGTATGCTTATAATATTATAATTTATATGGGGGATCATAATGTAAGTAATTGTGTTTGTATAATATAGTATTAAAAGAGTGAAGGTTGAATATCATTTGTATATATATTCATAAGATGTGAAATGGTCGATGCATGTATGCAAATAATGGTACGCATCATTTATTGTTACTCATAGTGATAAAAGAAAGAGCAAGCTTTATTGTAACACCCGCCACCCAGTCCCGAGAGACCCGACGGCGGATGCCACATTCGGTGCCGGAGACACCGTCTTAACTTAACATATAAATCATAAAACTAAAATTATGAATTAGAAGTAAGTGAGTATTCACAAGTTTAGCGAGTAAATTTTTATTATTATTATTTTATTATTTTTATAGTAGCGATTTCATTTCATTTTCCTTGCATTTTGTTTTTATATACATTGGGAAAATTCCTACAGAAATATTAAGAATATCCCTTTAAAAACTGAGCTCGCCAAACATGTGAATACAAAATACTCCCAATTAAACTCTAAACTTCCAACATCTCCAAATAATCTTTATAATATAACAACACTTTTATATTTTCATAATTGAATAAATCCTCAATAGTATTTTAGATCCATCAATTAATTGCATTCATTATATCTATCAAGTCTTAATGAACTAATCATATCAACTGACTTCAAATATTTCATATTCAATCATTTAATAAATCTTATTCTTCTCTCCAAATATATACATCAAAATACTTTATAATTACATACTTCAATTATATTTCAAATAACATAATATCTGGAAATGTAACAATTATACATGCCATAATTCTTCATTATATAAATCTCAATCGACTACTCCCAAATTAGTCACTTCTGCTTTGATACTATTCTTCTAATCTTCAAGTAGCAACAACATCTTCAACCTACGCGTGATAAAAATCGACGCGCTGAGTATAAAACTCAGTGGTGCTCATAATTCACATACTTACCAAGTTGCGATAGCAACTTACTTTAAAACAAATTTCATAAAATTATTTACAATCATAAATGCATTAAAATTCAACATACATTTCCATTTATAGCAAAACAAATAGCACATATACTAGTAATTAATAACATAAAGAATTTAATTCTTTATACCATAAATCCTTTACTTAAGACATTTTATCATCATAAATACTTTGGTTCCTTCAAATAAACTTATAATTATTAACATAAATAATTTTATTCTTTCAAATCATAAATTCATTACTTAAACATTATATCAATACATATACTCTGTATTTTTAATACTATGTATCGAAATATCATGCTTTGAAAATTCATTTGATAACATAATCAGTAATTTCCAAAGTAATGTTTACTAAAATAATATGATCTCATTCGTTTAATTGTATTACAGATATTTTCCATAGGGCTCGCATACACTTAGGAGAAAGAGAAGCAGATAAGTTTTCAGAACAGATTCAAAATGGCCTTAGGTCGCCAACAGATTCAGAATATATAGAGCGCGTCCGCCCTAACAGAATAGAAGACACCCACGTGTCTAGCATACGATCATAGCTTCTTATCAGAATGGCATCAAATGCCGAGCATGCTCATTAGACAGAATAAAAATCAAATCACGCATCAAATTCACACTAAGTATATTAGAACCCAAAATCCTTGTTTTAATTCTTACTTCATATCACTTATCAAAAAACTTGTCTTAATTCATAATGTAAGCTTACTTTAGAATCATACTTAAACATAATTACGTAACATAGACAATTTCTTATCATATGAAATCATACATGTAAGCTTACTTTAGAACTTAAATCCACAAATAATAATAAGAAAACTTAAGGCCTTATTCATCAATAGGTTCTGCCACTCTTGGAGGATGAAGAAGAAAATGTTTTCCTCATAAATTCAACATATAGGCATGCTTAGAAATCTCCCAAGAACAGATTTATACCACCAAAGTTCAATAATCAAATCATTTCATATCAAATTCCCAATTTTCACAAAATAGTATAAACTTCACAAAATAAAAAATTGAAACAAGGTAAGAGTGTTTATGAACACTAACCTTAAACATAAGCTCTAACAAGCTTAAATAAGACTCTTGATGCCTTAGTTTTCCCTTGTCTTTGGTAGGAAGTTATCCACCCTTTGTCCTCCAAATTACTTGAAATTATTCACCAAATATCATTTCTCAAGCTTTAATCTCAAAGATTGATTAATTAGACCAAGGTGAATGGTGTCAAATTGGTGGATTTAGTGAGTATAAGTGAAGAAAACAAAGAGAAGAGAAAGAGAGGCTCAAGTTAAAATGGAGGAGAAGAAGAAAGAAGTTCACGTTAGATGGATAGGAAGAGGAAGAAAACATGTTGCTCAAATAACAACATAATTCACTATTCACTAATTCGCTAATTTCTCCAAAAAATATTCATTACTTACTTTCTACCCATAAAAATAATGTATACATACTCCAAAAATATTAAAGAAAATATTAAACATATATAGTAATTTTTCCGGACAAAAATAATATTTATTCTCGGACCGATGATACTATTCACAGACCGGTAACTTACTATTTCAGACACAGAAAAAATGGGACGTTACAGTTCTACCCCCTTAAAGAATTTCGTCCTCGAAATTCACTTGAATTTAGCAATTACGAATCTCATAATATTTTTCCGATTTAGTTTATTCTTCCTTAATCAACTAGTGCTTACTATCCGTATATTCTATACATGATTCTTCCATAAACATCTCTTATTCTATATAGCACTCAATCCAATGACCTATATAACTCCCATACCAAACATATCATCATATCAGATACATATCAAGGCATTTCATTTAAATATCATATTCGAAGATTTGCATCAAGTCAATTCTCATAAAGATCATATAGCTTATTCTCATAACAGTATTCTCCTGAGATCATATATCTTATTCTTATAACAGTGTTAATAACTTAATTCCATCGTGATACTTAATCTCAAACACTGTCATGCATACATACATAGAGTCATACATGCATACTTGCAAGGTCCACTCAAGAGAAAAATAATACCAAAGTTCCAAATCTCAATACGTAAAAGTATTTATACACAATCATAAGGTTATGCAACTCATGCAATGTGCCATATGGACTATTCCAACCTAACCATTTATCCATAACGATCCAAATAGAATTTACTAACTCATAGCAATTCGCACTTTTTTTTTTTAATCATAGATATCTCACATAAATCCATAAATCTTCCATGACTTGTAAATACTCTTATTAACTATTAACCAAT
The DNA here is from genome assembly GCF_041381405.1 of Jatropha curcas. Taxonomy (NCBI): domain Eukaryota; kingdom Viridiplantae; phylum Streptophyta; class Magnoliopsida; order Malpighiales; family Euphorbiaceae; genus Jatropha; species Jatropha curcas. The sequence goes on along the minus strand of NC_143153.1, from coordinate 7,044,385 downwards.
CTTTTCTATCTTTATAAACTCTTAATCATTTTGGCTTAGAATTTATTCGCATAAATGCGTAGTGAGATCAATACGAATCACAATTTTTTTTTTTTTTTTTTACATAATCATGAAATCCCAAAATATAGAACTTCTTTTCTTGTATACTTCTATGTCCATCAAATCTGAATAATCAATGATTCCTAATTTGTTAAAGATTATATAATTATCTTAATTTCTTTATAGGAGTCGTTTACTTTTTCTTGGATCGTAAACTCTCCATTAAACAAAAATCCTTATTTATAACTTACATAACCTTTAGAATAAACATCAAAAGACTAAATCTCATTGAATTTAATTCATATTTATACCATATTAAACCATAAGATGCCTCAATTCATACACCACTACTAGGCACATAAAGATTAAAGCAATTTATTTCCTACTAAGAATCACAATTTACTTTTCTTATAACCATAGGAATTCATATTATTCCCAATATTCATACATTTGAAAAATAGCTAATGAATACCAGAATATATTTTACTCCACCAAGTAGTAATTATTTCTCATAATTAGAATTCACTTCTCATAAATGGCTTTAAATAATGATTCATTCCACCAACATTATTTCTTATGAAAACTACTCATCACCCATTATTATTTCAAAGCACATCAAATCATTCATCATTTAAACCTTATAATATCATTTATGTAACTACATCAATTAATATATATATTCTATCCAGAAAAATGCTTATCTCAATAGTCATAATAAATTCCATTAACCAAAATCATGTAACTTCATCAAATACATATACTAAATTCAATACTCTAATTAACTAGATTCTATTGTCCTTGAATCCGAATCCTTTATTTTTCTTATTAGATAATACTAGCAACTCATTCTCACATACTCCTTCCACAGGCACATTTACACACGTTCATGCATTTTATGTATACATTTCACATTTAACAAGTATTCAATATAAATATCATACTTTCATTATTTAACTTCAACTTAATACTTATAATCTTTATCATGCATAACTTAACAGACCTTCTTACCCATACAACAATACAAGTTCACACTTCATCTTACACACTTAAATTATATATAAATCTTATTTTCATGTTTAATTCGTAAACCAATATACTTCACAGTTCATGAATCTATACAAATGAATTCATTTTCATTTATAAAACAAAAATTTTTTTTTTCTATATCCAAAGGATTCAATAGAAGGAAAAAAAAATATCCTCATAGCAACATCATTTATCCATAAGCAACATAAAAAACAATATGCTTCAAAATAAATAAACAAAATTCATATGTTAAAAAGTCAAATCTCAAATATATTTATACCACTTAGAAATCATATCAACTCGAGAAAAAGAGCTCAAATCCTTAACGCCTCAATAATATCCCATCTCCAATAACCACTACATCGAATCCCTATCCATTATTCTCTAAGAATTTCCTCCAAGAATAATTCATTCAAATGGTCCAGAAGGATATAACCATTAATCATCAGTAGGAACCTCAATAACATACTCCATTTACCACAACACCATGCTCCAATGGCTGGTTGTTTCCAATTCAAACCAATATGGCATGTATTTAACTTAAATTACTCATACTCTCACCTCAAAATAGATAAATTCCTACACATATACACAGATAGTCCGAGAACTGCCTAAACCTATGCTCTGATACCACTAAATGTAACACCCGCCACCCAGTCCCGAGAGACCCGACGGCGGATGCCACATTCGGTGCCGGAGACACCGTCTTAACTTAACATATAAATCATAAAACTAAAATTATGAATTAGAAGTAAGTGAGTATTCACAAGTTTAGCGAGTAAATAATGTTATGAAATTTGTTTTAAAGTAAGTTGTTATCGCAACTTGGTAAGTATGTGAATTATGAGCACCACTGAGTTTTATACTCAGCGCGTCGATTTTTATCACGCGTAGGTTGAAGATGTTGTTGCTACTTGAAGATTAGAAGAATAGTATCAAAGCAGAAGTGACTAATTTGGGAGTAGTCGATTGAGATTTATATAATGAAGAATTATGGCATGTATAATTGTTACATTTCCAGATATTATGTTATTTGAAATATAATTGAAGTATGTAATTATAAAGTATTTTGATGTATATATTTGGAGAGAAGAATAAGATTTATTAAATGATTGAATATGAAATATTTGAAGTCAGTTGATATGATTAGTTCATTAAGACTTGATAGATATAATGAATGCAATTAATTGATGGATCTAAAATACTATTGAGGATTTATTCAATTATGAAAATATAAAAGTGTTGTTATATTATAAAGATTATTTGGAGATGTTGGAAGTTTAGAGTTTAATTGGGAGTATTTTGTATTCACATGTTTGGCGAGCTCAGTTTTTAAAGGGATATTCTTAATATTTCTGTAGGAATTTTCCCAATGTATATAAAAACAAAATGCAAGGAAAATGAAATGAAATCGCTATTATAAACATAATTACTTAATATAGGAAATTTATCATAAATCCCTTTTCTTTTAAAACTTTCTTAAGTTATAATGAAATTTATCATAAGATATTTCTTGTCATATAAAATCATAGTTTCCTTATTCAAAATGCAAAGCACATACACCTTAAATACCCATTTCTTTGTTAAAACTCTAAACATATAAAAGTTATCAAATAATCATACTTCTATAAAATAATGAAATAAACCTTAGTACCTTTAGGTGGAATTTGCTTAAACAAGGGGAGACATTTGCTTCACCAATCAAGCATGCTAACATAATTCTTATGCACAAAAGTATCCATTTCAACCCTCATCATGCATTATCTAAACCAATTCCACACTTTTTCAATTTATATCCATTTCAACATATCCACTACAACACTTGTCAAACTTATTGTCAAGTAAATGCTAAACCACAAAAATAATCAAGAGAACTTCATCACACATGATTTATACATACTTTTATCCAAATAAACCTATGATTTAAGACATAGAAAATTTCCAGCATTAATATAATCTTGACCTTTGTTGGGTTTTTAAGATATAACTTAAGTTCTGTGTCTCCAAATTGAGTGATGTTTGATTCATTAGAAAGCTAAGACAAAATACTACAAATGTTATGAAGGGACCACAGCCCAGATCAATCTTTAAGATGGCAAACAAAAGCTAGGAACACAGACCAACAGTCTAGACCTGATTCAGCCGAACTAATTTCAATGTTTATCAAATTCCTACTTATCCAAACACTCAAATCAAACCAATCCAAAACCAGAGAAGTCTCAAGACACAGGGCAACAACTCTCATGAAGAACTCAGAACATAATCTTATCATTATAGTGGTCAAAAGGGGCACTCAATTCAGTGATGCATGTAGCCCGTCATAACAGAGTCAGTTTGGGTGTTTCAGCCATAAGTTGAGCTATATATATCCAAATTGGACACAAGAGGATGGGTTGGAAAGCTAAGGAGCAGACCTACAACTTTCATGAAGGACTCAGACACTAATGGGAAATGCAAGGGATCGAAAAACAGTCCTTAATCACACCTAATAATACTTTTTCCTAATTTCAGCTTACTTAAATCATATACAAGGTAGAGATTTCTACCACATACTAAATACTCATCAAATATCATCTTAAGATCATAAATCCACAAATAATAATAAGAAAACTTAAGGCCTTATTCATCAATAGGTTCTGCCACTCTTGGAGGATGAAGAAGAAAATGTTTTCCTCATAAATTCAACATATAGGCATGCTTAGAAATCTCCCAAGAACAGATTTATACCACCAAAGTTCAATAATCAAATCATTTCATATCAAATTCCCAATTTTCACAAAATAGTATAAACTTCACAAAATCAAAAATTGAAACAAGGTAAGAGTATTTATGAACACTAACCTTAAACATAAGCTCTAACAAGCTTAAATAAGACTCTTGATGCCTTAGTTTTCCCTTGTCTTTGGTAGGAAGTTATCCACCCTTTGTCCTCCAAATTACTTGAAATTATTCACCAAATATCATTTCTCAAGCTTTAATCTCAAAGATTGATTAATTAGATCAAGGTGAATGGTGTCAAATTGGTGGATTTAGTGAGTATAAGTGAAGAAAACAAAGAGAAGAGAAAGAGAGGCTCAAGTTAAAATGGAGGAGAAGAAGAAAGAAGTTCACGTTAGATGGATAGGAAGAGGAAGAAAACATGTTGCTCAAATAATGGAGTTGACTAAAGGGTAATTTGGTCCTTTCACCAAAATTGGATGGCTAGGATTGAGCAATGTAATTCAATCTAATGGCTACAAATATTCTCCAAATAAAAATAATTTCTCTAATTTCTTTAATTAATATAACAACATAATTCACTATTCACTAATTCGCTAATTTCTCCAAAAAATATTCATTACTTACTTTCTACCCATAAAAATAATGTATATATACTCCAAAAATATTAAAGAAAATATTAAACATACATAGTAATTTTTCCGGACAAAAATAATAATTATTCTCGGACCGATGATACTATTCACAGACCGGTAACTTACTATTTCAGACACAGAAAAAATGGGGCGTTACATTTATATTGATTTTGAATAGCAGTAGTGGTAGACGAACTTGGTGTATTTAGATAAAACACAAATATAAAAGAAAGACTGCAGGCAGATGACTTTCCTTAAATAAGAAATTAAAGAATTAATATAAATCTTTTTGATATTTCTAGCAGCATTTCTCTAAAATAGGACCTTCCACTTATCCAAATATTAACAACTTAATATACTTATCGATTATTTCTTGCATAACTCATCCAATAGTAAATTTTATAATCAACTCTTAGTTTATAGATTAAAATGACCTTTAATCTAATTCCAATAAACTCAATATGATTTACTTCCTTAACGAGTCACCAAACAATAAATATTTTATACCCGTAAATATATAACAATTCTTTATTTAATTATCTTTATTCAAAATATAATATCTTTAGTGAAATCTGAGACTGCCTATTAAATTTAATACTTCTTTTAGCTTATCATTTTCATTCATATAATATAACTCTCATTACCAAAATAATTCATACCTATCTAACAATGAACTTCCTTTTTCTTAAATTACTTTCTATCTCCAAGATAACTCGTATAATACTAAACATTTAACTTATTCCCTCATTAGATTTATAATCCTTAATGATCATTAGTTTAAATTAAATTAAAGAATTAGTTGCTCCTTGTTAAGAACGTAAAATAAGAAGATACAAATACAATCCAATTTATAGGCAACCACTAACAACAATTTTCCATCTGCCATTCTCAGTAATTTCACAATTATAATATCAATATTTCTCAATACATTTTCGATATTTATTCTGATTTCAAATTAACTTATTAATAAACTTAACTGTCTTAAATTTTAATTTCGCACAGTTTACAAATTCTTTTCGTCTCTAGGCGGCAATTCATAATCTGATAATTTTAATGTTCTTTGAAAATTAATTATTCTGTCAATTTCACACAATTAACTTATTTATTTTAATCAAACTAATTTAATAGTAATAATTCCTAAACTTAAATTTTACATTGAATTTAACAAATTGAATCTTAAACTATATCGATTAAAAACAGGATTTCGGAGGTTCAATGTGTAAATCCCGTGTTTCTGTCTCCCAGGACTTCGCCGGAGACTCCGTCCACGGTGGCCGCCAAGTCGTGAATGCCGAGAATCGAGCATTCTTCACATCATTTGGCTCATTCTGTTGAGCTTGTAATAATATTGTGCCTTGTCGTTCTCAACTGCTATTCCGATGTGTTCCTATTTCGGGTATCTGTCCGATGTGTGACGGTGATTCCAAAACTGTTCTTCATGTTCTTGTTATTTGTCCTTTTGCGAAGGCAGTTTGGCAGGCTTTTCCCTTGGGTTGGTTCAACCCGACTGTGAACTCGTTTCTTGAGTGGGCTTCTAGTTTTATTTCCAGTTTTGGTGTTGTGGATGTTGCATTGGGTTTTTTTATTTGCTAGGGTGTTTGGTTGTGTCGGAATGATGTGGTGTGGTAGCAGAAAGTGATTAACCCGCCGCAGGCCTGGTTCCGTATATCTCGCCAGTTCTCGGACTGGCAATCTGTGCTGCAGCATGCCGAGGCCGTTCCAGCCGCTGCATCTTCTAATCCAGTGTCTGAGGCTTCGTCTTGGAGGTGTCCCCCTCTTGGTTGGTGTAAAGTTAACATTGATGCTGCTACAAGCTTACCGGGCCATCAGTTTGGGGTCGGGTTTGTGGCACGAGACAGTCAAGGTACTTTTCTTCAAGCTGCTAATGTTGTCTTTTTGGGATCCTATTCTGCTAAGGAGACTGAGGCGGTGGGTATCAAGAAGGCTTTGAGCTGGGTTAAGACTCAAGGGTGAACAAGGGTGATTGTAGAGTCTGATGCCCTTGGAGTTATTCAGGCTTTGAAGAATCCAGATTATTCATCTTTTGGTTTACTTCTTGATGAGTGTAAATCTCTATTGCGAGAGATTTCTAATGTTCAGTTTAGTTGTGTGCGTCAATCTGCGAATGTGGTGGCCCATTTGTTAGCTGGGGCAACGCGTTTCTTGTCAGATGTGGGTGCATGGCTTGTCCATCCACCTGGTTTTATTTTGCAACCTCTGCATTTTGATTGGCAGTAATATAATCCCTTATTCTTTCAAAAAAAAGATAAATCATCTGTGACTACCAGATTATTTTTTATCTTTAAGATGATTATTTCTTTTTTATTTTAATTTGTTATATAAATAAAAATATTAATTGAGTGTTTTATAATAATAATATTTAATCTTTATATATTATTTATAAATAAAATGATACATAAATTTATTAATTTACGAAAATATTATTTATAATCATTTTAGAAGATTAATATAATCTAAATTAATATAAATATAAAACAATTAACAACTGATATTAAATTAACAGCTAATTAAGATTTTTATTCAGTCTTGACTCGAGGAGAATACTTTGCAGTGATAACCCTAAAGCCCTGAAATCGTTAATATGCCCATTATTATTAGTTTGTTATTATGCATGGCCATTGTTTGGTTTCAAATTGAAATGAAATCGGTCAAAATTGTCGCCAAATTAATGGTTAATGAGTTTCAGTTCAAAATCGTAACTGAAACTGTGCATCTACTATTTTATTCAAATTCTTCATTTTGTTTAAATCCAAATGAAAATTTTGGTTTAAACTAGATAATTTTAATTTGAAAATGTGGAAAAAAATTACTTTTAAAGAAACTCATAATTTACCTTTTTTTTTAATTAAAATTTTTGAAATAAATTTTAAGACTTTATTATATTAATTTAATCTTTTTCATTATTATTATTATTATTATTATTTCTTATATATATAAAATCCTGAAACCAAAAAAAATTCAAAAAAACTGAGTTGGCACTCTTCTATCTCAGCATTTTTTTTTCTTTTTTTTACAAATTTTCTAATTTTTTAATACATTTTCTTCACATTTCTTTTTCCTTTTTTATAGATTTAATTGGATTAATTATAAAATTTTATCTTTCGTCAACAACAAAACAATATATTAAAATTAAAATTTAAAAGATTTCATTAAAACTTGAAATTTTGAAATCCATCTATCCCTTTCTTTTCTCTATTTATAGACCAAATCTTTCCTTACTTCAATGATTCTCTATTTGTTTAACTCTCATCACTTTGTTTTCTTAGATCAACAACTCGCAAAGAGAAATAAACAGTGTGATTTTTTACTTAGCACGGTGATTCCGCTGACTTATAAATAATCTCTGCATTAAAATTGAAATATTTCGGCATATTTTCAATCTCTCGCCATAATTTTATTGTTTCTTCTTTCTATCTGTTTTATTGAAAACTATTTATTGTTATTAATATATAGCTGACAATTGCTCTAACGCTCTTTGTTTATCAATTGATTTTTCTCTAGGATCTTTAAATGCTAAGGAGTTATTTAATTTTGTTCTTTGCTTAAAATTTACTTTTAAAACACTTAAAATTTCATGTTTCTTAATTTTGTTTTCCACAGCAACAACTATTATTTTGTTTTGCTTTTGGGGGGCACGAATTTCTGCTTTTGCATCTATTTTCTGCAGTTAGGTAACATAACAAGTTTCATATTTTAATTTATATGGTTCAATCTTTTGTTTTTCAAAGTGCTGCTGTGCGGGTCGTGTAAAATGCTGAAACATGGATTAAGACAAACAAACTCTTCTTATTACTGTATTTTCTTGCAAACAATAGAGCTCCAATTTCATTTTATTCTTCTGCAAGTCCACTTTCAAGAAACTCTTATTGGAACTGCATTTTTCACAAATTTGATACGACTATTGCTAAATTTAATATATAATGCTTGTAATTATTCATTTTTGGAAAACCCTTTGTAATTTATGACTATTATTACAAGCATCATATATTAATTAATGGTGGTAGAGGATATATGATGATGGTGATGTAGAACAGATGATTCTTTAGACCTATAAAATTAAAAAAACATACATTATATATATTCTGAAACTGTCACTTTTCCACTGAAGCAATCAATTAACTAACAAGAATCTGAAGATTCTATTCTTTAAAAATAGTCATGGTTTTTGTAACTTTTACGGAGGAATTGATTAACTTAATTAATTAATTTATTTATATGATGTATAAAATCATGATTTGGCAAGCAAATCTACTGATGTTATTTATAATGACTACCGAATTGATTCTTGAATGGTCTACATCAATGACCAACCACTATTTAATTTGGAACACAAAGGTAAAAATCATTCTCATCTTAGCCTTTATTTTTATATGTATATATATATATACTAGATATAAGTATATGCAGAAAAAGAGAAAAACACTTTAACAAGGTAACTCGCGCAATGCACGAGCCTTCATCTAATTATTTTTAAAGCTACAAAACTAAAACAAATTAAAAAACTTGAAAATAATTATTTAATTTTAATTCCAAACCGGAACAAAATTGAAATTAACCTTCTAAAAATGTCTTAAAAAACTGTCTAATAATAGTTCGATTCTCATTCAATATTGATTCTATTTTTTTTAACAATTGGTCATGCATAATTGTTTTTTTTTTTTTCTTTGAAATGTAATTACAATTAGTCATATAGACTAGACATAGAATTTTACTATTAGTTGCTAATAGAGTTCGTTGATCTTTTAACAAAGCAAAATAATTCATTTTTTTTTTAAATAATGAAACTAAAATTAAAAGAATATAATATTTGATATTTCCACTTAGAGTTGATTTCAACAAAAAATATAAATCTCCAGAATAGCAACTTGTCTGTTAATTGATTTCGATGTCAAAATAATAGCTCATATGAATCTTCTATAAATAATTTTTTTTCCAATAATTTGTAACAAATGACGAACACAAATGAATTTCTACCACTATGCATCAATAACATCAATGAAGGTACAGATTACACTATCAGGCTCAATTAATCGAAGATCCAAACCTGCAAATCAAGATTTAAAATCTCCAATCAAATAAAATCAAATATATCATAACTTTATTTAGGAATAAAATCTCGTAAAGAAGGGACCACCCTCACGAAAGAAGGTACAACAAAAAACTCTAAATATGGAAACAAATTAACAATAACAAAAACAAAAAAGACAAATCTATGACAGAAAAAGCAAATCAAGTTTATAAAGCAAAAGAAGATTAAAAATAAAAGAAGAAGCGAAAGAGAGAGTAGAAAGAAGGAGGAAGGAGCTCCTGTTAGGCATGGCCACCGATTCGGTTTTAACCGGAATCGAACCATACTGTAGACGAACCGAAATCAGACCGAAACCGGCGGTTCAAAATTTTGAACCGGAACCGGCGGTTCAAGGGCCGGTTAAGGTTCATGTGAATGTTAAAAAATGAACCTGAACCGGCCCGGAACCGACGGTTAACCGGCGGTTTCGGTCCGATTCGAACCGGATTCACAAACAAAATTATTTGTTGCAATAATACTTAATTTATAAAAAGTTGTCAAAAAAAAACATCTTCATTTTGATTTTAAAAAAAGGAAGCATCATCATTTCACCTTTTTTTTTTTTTTAAAGCTCATCATTTCACTTTTTTTACAAATACCTTTTTTTTTTTTTTTTTAACTATACAATTAACAATTTACAAAGGTTCAAACTTCAAACTTCAAACGGATATAATTGTTTTATTATAATTTATTTATTTATTTATTTATTTATTATAATTTACTAAATTATCCAAAAATATAATTGTTTTTTTTTATTATAAGGGGCAATTTGGGAAACTATATAAATGAAAAATATGTATAAATATGATGAGTTGATTATTTTTTTTTTCACAACCAATTATATTCTATCTCTCCTCTTCTCTTCTTAATATTGCTTTATTTTCATACATCCAATTCTAAATTCCATTAATTTCATATTCCATTTATTCATTTTTTGTTCCATAATTCCATTTAAAATTATGGCACACAATTCACAAATCTCCAAGAGAAAGCAAGTTGCTCAAAGCATGGAAGAAATTGATTCAAATGATCCATTGATTGATTTTTCACCACAAGAAGCAATATCTCCTAATATTTCAATAGGTAAACCGTAAACCACCAAAATCAGATATTTTCAAGAAGCACTGTGCAAAAATTGTTCAAGATAATGGAGAAATCAATGCGGTTCGATGTAATTATTGCAAAAAAGAATATGCATTCAAGCTTGGAGGAGGATATGACACTCTTAATAGGCATTTAAAATCACATCATCCAAGTGAGGTAGGAATGGATGTAACTCAAACTCAATTATCGTCATCAAGGTATAGTGATCCTAACACTTCTCTATTTAAATATAGTGATGAAACTAATAAAATTGAAATGGCTAAAATGGTTTGTATGGAACGATTATCTTTTTCATTTGGTGAAAAAATTGGATTTAATAACTATTGTTAAAAAGTATTAAATCCTTTAGCTAAAAAGATACCTAGGAATACACTTAAAAGGATTATTTTATCTATTTATTTAAAAGAAAAAGAAATTTTAAAAAATTTATTTGCAAATTTTAATGGTAAAATTGCCATTTGTTGTGATATTTGGTGTGATGCTTGGCAAACTCATTCTTATATAAGTGTTACATCCCATTGGATTAATAATGAATGGAAACTTGAAAAAAGAATTATTACACTTAGAGTTTTTGATGACTCTCACACCGCGCATAATATTTTTACCATGTTAAATATTATTTTAGAAGAATATGGTTTGACTAAAAAAATTTGTTTTAAAAATAACTATTTTTTTGTTTTAAAATTTTATAATAATTTATTTAGTTAATAAAATTTAAACATTTTAAAATTATTATTTATTCATGAATTCGAAATCAAAATTTTATTATTTTTTTAAAAATTTGCGTAATGCCGGAACCGAATCGGAACCGTAATTTGAACCGTCGATTCGCCGGAACCGTACTGAACCGTGCCGGAACCGGAACCGGAATCGGAGGTTCAAGGGCCGGTTCTGGTTCAAAATTTTAAACATCTCGAACCAGCGGTTCAATGAACCGAAACCGGCGGTTCATTGAACCGGCCATGCCTAGCTCCTGTTAATAAACAGTAACAGTGCCAAACTACAATTAGGGTTAGAAGAGTAGAGAGAAAGGAGAGAGATTTCCTGTTGATTCATTTGGTCATGCATAATTGTTATTCTATAGTTGTGCGGATGGTTAGATTGAAGATAAAAGAAAGCTCTCATTGATCAATTGGGTCAGCCTATTTCTTATGCATGTAGTTTGCTACAGAAAAATAAATAAGCAAGGGGCCTGTCCTAGGCCCATTTTGGAAATGCTGGATTTGCCGAGGTAGATCGCTTGCTCTGACGTTTGAGATCGGCTATTCCTTTCATCAGCGTGAGGAGTCCTACTTATCGAACGGCCAGTCGTTTAAACATGACATGACACATAGGGACAATTTTGAGAAATCAAAATCTATAGCCAACTCCAACAATCTCGAAACACAGCCTCTGCGATACGAGGGTTTTTGTTTAGGGTTTTTCGATCTAAGCTATCAAACAGTAAGAAATGACGTCTCTGATGGCCATTCGTCGTTCAAGGAATTGGAAATTGGTTTCTTCTACATCTTCTCTTTCGGTTTTCAAGGTACGGTCTATTCTGCACTCAGATTTCTCTTTCAATAGAACTTTAATCCTCTCCAAAACCCTAAGCTCTTCCTCTGCTGTTCCTGATAACTATCAAAGACCTCTTCCTTCTAGTTATCAAGATGAGAGAAACCTTAATAGCCAATGGAATCAGGGAAAATCTAATCAGTGGGGCTCGCGACAGGGCCACAATAATCAATGGGATTCTCAGGGTCAGAACTCTCCCCAGTACCCAAACCGTAATCAAGTGAACACCAATCAGTGGAATTCTACGGACCAGAATCCTAATCAAATGAACCCTAACCAGTGGAATTCTTCATCTCAAAATTTTCCTCAACACCAACGGCAACAAAATCATAATCAGTGGAACTCTTCAGCTTACAATTTTCCTCAACACCAACAGCAACAAAACCATAATCAGTGGAACTCACGGCCTCAAAATTACCCCCAATACCAAAACCACCAAACTACTACTCAGGTTGATCCTAATGTTCAGGATCATCGCCAATCTAGAATCCCAAACCAATGGAACAATCAAAATCTGGGTTACCCACAAGCTAGAAACCCTGACCAGTGGGCTAGGGACGGACAAAACCCTAATCAAGGTCAAGGTCAAGGTCAAGGTCAAGGTCGCGGGGCCTTGGAGACTCCGGCCCCAGTGGTTAATGCTTACGAGAGTATTCACGTTCCAGCTCCTTCAATAGTGGATTTGATGCGATTATGTCAGGAGGGAAAGATTAAGGAAGCCCTTGAGATATTGGATAAAGGAGTTAAAGCTGATGCTAATTGTTTTTATCATTTGTTTGAGTTGTGTGTGAAACATGAGGATGCAAAAAAGGTACATGACTACTTTTTGCAATCAACATTAAGAGGTGATCTTAAATTGAATAATAAGGTGATTGAAATGTATGGGAAATGTGCAAGTATGACTGATGCTAGGAGAGTTTTTGATCATATGCCAGAGAGGAATATGGATTCATGGCATTTGATGATAAATGGGTATGCAAGTAATAATTTGGGAGATGAGGGGTTACAATTGTTTGAGGAGATGAGGAAGTTGGGATTGAAACCAACTGAGCAGACATTTCTGGCAGTTCTCTCTGCTTGTGCTAGTGCAGAGGCAGTGGAGGAAGGATTTTTACATTTTGAGTCAATGAAGAACGAGTATGGAATCAATCCAGGAGCTGAGCATTATTTGGGGGTTATAGATATTCTTGGAAAGTCTGGTTATGTTAATGAAATTGAAGAATATATTCAAAGATTACCGTTTGAGCCAACTGCAGAAATCTGGGGTGCATGGAGGAATTATGCTCGGATTCATGGAGATGTTGATATTGAAGATCGTGCTGAGGAGTTGATGGTTGCTCTTGAACCGTCAAAGGCTGTTGCCAACAAAATTCCTACTCCTCTACCGAAGAAGTATAGTGCAATCAGCATGCTTGAAGGAAAGAATAAAATTATTGAGTTTCGGAATCCTACTCTTTACAAAGATGATGAGAAACTCAAGGCTATGAGTAAGATAGTGAGCTATGTTCCCGATACCAGATATGTTCTTCATGATATTGATCAGGAAGCTAAAGAGCAAGCCTTGCTGTATCACAGTGAACGGTTGGCAATTGCATATGGTCTTATCAGTACTCCTGCAAGGACACCTTTGAGAATCATCAAGAACCTCCGGGTGTGTGGTGACTGTCACAATGCTATCAAGATAATGTCTAGGATTGTTGGAAGGGAATTGATTGTTAGGGATAACAAAAGATTTCATCATTTCAAGGATGGCAGTTGCTCTTGTGGAGATTACTGGTGAAGATATTGTCACTTTGAACATCCATTATATGTATTAAGTGACCCGATTTCTCTTTTAGGAATTTGGATATGTAGGGTGTTGTAACTTTGGAGCCATATCTGCTACCATGCACGAGAAATCAACTTTTTTATTGCTTTGCATGTAGGGTATGGTTGTTCTAATGCTCAATCAGTTATTTGTTATGATATTCCTATGATTCACATCTTTTGACCTTACGCGTTTCCTTATATGTATATTTTTTTTCCCCAAGGCTCCAAATGAAGGTTTTAACTATACAAAACAACGAAAAACAAGTCTTGGGATTTTGTAGTTGATGCTTGTGAGATGAACTTTACATTTGGTAGAATTTATGGAACATTTAGATCTCATGTTACTGTATCTAATAGCCAGCCACTGAATTTGCAAAATCCCTGAAACTGCAGCAAAGCCAGGGGCCTATCTGTTATTATTTCTGTTTTTTCTGCAGTAAAAGGTTGTATATAGGAAAACTGGTTCAGAAAATGGACAAACGTAACTTATTGTAATTTTCACATCATGTGACAATCTGTTTTTTTCTGATTTAAGAGATTAAATAACAAAAGAAATATTTTTTTTTTCATGATATATTGTTCTTTGACATGAGAGAGAAGAACGTTGAGAAAGTTTGATCATGTCCTACATAGACATCCATGTGCTTTGGTTCGTAATCATTATAAATTAATGGTGGAGGGTGCTAGATGGAGAGAAGGTAGACCTAGAATCACACGGAGAAAATTTGCTTTAAAAGATCTACTACTTGATATTGATGCAGATTTAGTTATGAACAGAGGGAAATGAAAACAAAACATTTATATAATTGATTCCAACTTGTCTGGAATTAAAGTTTTGTTGTTGTTTTTGTTGTATATATTATTCTTTGACAAAAATCAAAAACAAGAAACAAGAACAATGATACCAAACCTCCTCTCATTGAATAATAGTAGTTAAATGCAGAGGATTTTAAACCTCCTCTTCTCGTATTATCTACAGATTCTGAAACCATATAACAGCTCCATTACTTGAATCATCTATGCCTTGTATCTGTTGTCTTCTGGCCTATTCTCAACTTCAGCGATCTGTTGACAAGTTTTGATAAAAGATATTACCAGTTTCTGTTTTCAGTTAGAATTGAATTTTCCAACTAACAAACCAAGAAAAGAAAATAAGTACCTCGTCAAACTCTAAATTGTTAATCAGAAGGGAAGTCTTTTACAATAAGACCGTCGATATTCTGAAGAAGCTCAAACCAAATTTGGAGTCGAGCATAAACGAGCTACCCTTGCAGCAGCTCCATTCGCTTGTCCCCTTACGCATTCAACTGTAATATTATCATCATTAGAAACAAAATCTCTACAATCATCAACTATAGTATGCCAATCTGAATTTTCTGCTGAAGGATGAACAATTTCCCTCCACACTTTCCTTGCGTCTGTCTCTGTTAATCACGTCGGCTGACTTGCGTTCTACAATCTACTTTTCATAATAATTATTATTATCAGCATTGGAAAAGTAAATTTGTGTATCAGTGAGACTCAAACTATTTGATGTTTATTACGATATATGCCATTATGCTAAGACATCATGAACTGTAGTGATAATAGTATAAACTAGATTATTATATATGTAATCTACAAAATATTATTTATTTTGGTATATTATTGGAAAGTGTTATGAAATTTGCTAATTATGTAATTTTACATTATAAAAAAATAATGACAGTAAAAAGTGGGGTAAACAACAATGTTTAACTCAATAGTTTAGGTATTATAAACACTAACATAGAAGGGGAAAAGGATTCAAGTTACAAAATGGGGTTTGAACACTTTAGTTCAACCACCAAAAATACCATCATGTGTAATATTAAACACTATATATAAATATATATATTCTTTTAATATATATTTCTAATAAGAAGCAACCAAAGGTTGATTTTGATTATGATCATGATCACCCTTCTCCTTTTGGTCCTCCATTTCTAACAATTTTGCAAAAACTCCTACTAATGGTGCTGTATTATATGTGCAGGCCTCAGTCTGCATATAATTACCCCTTTGGTCCATAAAATTATCTTGACAATCTGGTCCTCCAACCAATGCCCCAACTAGAACATTAGGGTTAGGCTCCTTTTGGCTATACCAATTATCATACCCTTGTGTGCACCCAATAAACCCCTTATTTTCCCTGTATGACACAATTGAGGCACCTCTATGGTGAACCCTTGTAGGGTATTTAGATCCATAACCCACTAAATAACTCATGTTCATTGGGTTAGAGCCTAAAATATAATCAACTTGTGATTTAGCAAAATTTAGGATCTCTTCATGATCCACTAATCCGCCATGGCACACCAGCTTTCTATCCGAGCTTCGAAGAAAATCGGAGTATATAGTGAGAAGGAATGCCGCCGTGGAAACATATTGCATGTTATTCCATTGCCGGACGTGTAATAGGCCTGCCGGAGTACGGTCCACATTGCTACCATTGTTTTTGTTAAGGCATGAACATATGTAGTACTCTGCCTTTGATTTGTATTGCTCTAGTATGTGATTATGCTCCTTGTGCTTCTCATCCATAAGCAACTAAAATGTTAAACATTTAAAATAAGTTAGGATAAATATAATATTTAATAAATAAAATTTCTAGAAGATAAGAAAATATTATTAAGTAAAGAAAAGAAAAGTGAATACTTTCCTTGCAAAAACAATTTATATGGTCAATTTTTACAAATAATGCTGTCATCTTTTCCAATTAAGTCAAAAGCAAATCCAAACACACCAAAGTGAATGAAATATTTTTTTTAGTAATTTAATTTAAAAATCCTATTCAATATGAAACAAAATGATTAAATAATTATTATTTCATTATTTTCTAATACATAATAATTTTGTAAAGAAATCAATTATAGATGCTAAATTTCTATATTCAGAAGTATCTAAGGAAATGGCGCCTAGATGGCTAGATAAGATTTGTTTATCTCAAGACGTCATTATGGGCTAACAGAACACACATAATAAGGCACTGTATATTGCCTGTCTTATGAGCTCAACAATTTATATGAATACTTTGATGAGCTCAAAAACTGTTGATGAGCTCAACAATAGCCATGTTCACCGGTTCATTTTGAACCGAAATCGAACAGTATCATAGATGCATTGAAATCGGATCGAAACTGTCGTTTCAAAATTTTGAACCGAAATCGACTGATGAAGGACCGGTTAAAATCTGAATCTGAACCGGCGGTTAACCGACAGTTCCGATCCAGTTCGAACCATAATTTTTTTTTTTATTTTGAAAATGATAATCACTTAGTCTATTTTATACATATCTAAAAATCTCAATAATATTTTAATACATGATATACTTTACTTAAGATTTTTTTTTTTTAAATACACTTTACTTTAAAAGTTAAAAATCTAAAAATAAAATGGTAAAAAAAGAGATAAATATTTAGTCTAAACTTATATTATTTTTAACTCTTTTTTTGCCCTTTTAAATTATTTATTAAGTTTAAAATTACATTATTTTGAAGCATTTTTCAAAATTTTCTTATAATTTATTTAATTAATAACATTTAAACAAAATAAAGTGATAATTTATTTGATTATTTTGTAAAATTAATTATTTTTATTTTTATATGAGTATGAGTATTCTAAAATTTATTTAAAATAAAATTTATCAATATTTTTTAAACTCATATTAATATTTTCGAAAGAAAGATGTAATATTAGAACTGATTTTTTTTAAAAAAAAAAACATATATCACCGAAAACCGTAATCAGAACCGTTGGTTCATCGGAACCGCACCGGAACCAGCGATTCAAGAGCCGATTCAAATTCAACATTTTAAAATTTTGAACTATCGGCTCCGTGAACCGAAACTGAACCAGCCATGACTACTCAACAATGACTATCTAATATTCTAATCCATAAGGAGCCAAACAATGATTCAAGTTGGCAGTTAGTACAGTTCAGTGAATTAGTTATGCTACTCTTATTGTATGTGCCAACGTGACATAATATCCTAAGGTTTAATCCAATACCTAAACCCCTCCAAAATTTTTGTAAAACAATTTGCAAACACAGCCCAGCTCTTGTGGGCCTACAGGAGTGAGCAAGCTTGTGCGTTTGTGCCTCACCCAACAGACTACAGAGTCTACAACTCATAGCTCCTAAGGGTCATAAATGAAGGAAAGAGATGTGGCATTTGCTGTATTCATTCAATTGGTTTAGATAGTGGGACCATGGACTGGGAAGGAGGTCACACCGGAAGGTTCTCAGCAATTCTAAATAACCTATTTTTGGGCAAAATTCAGTTAGTATTGAGTTACAGATTATGGAAGGTGGTCTTTCAAGTAGTATTGTGCCTAGTGTCCAGTGGCAACTACTTTAATTTAGCACTCAAATTCTAAAGTTCTGCCACGCAAAACATCTGCAGCACATGCTTTTATTTTTATACTTCATGATAAACTTTTCTTTTTTTCTTTCTTTCTTTTTTTAACTTTTCTGGGTCAAATTGGAAAGATTAATTCAGAGTATTTTTACTATTTTTCAACATATCATAATTTTCAACGTATCAATGAAAAATTTTTTGGCATCGACTCGATTAAAAAAATTTATTGAAATAAAAGTATTTTTGAGAATAAATAATTTTTAAACAATTTTTATTTTGATTGATTTGGCTAGCCTATAAACCGAGTCTACACCAGTCTATTCCAAAATAATGGACAAAAAAATTAATATGAAATTATTTAATTAGTTTCCAAAAAAATACTATTTAAATTTTATTTTTTTACAAAATTAAAAAAAAAAAAGCAAATAAAATAGAGATGGCAGCATATATACCTAAATTAGGGGTCACACCATGTTATCAACTTTATTAGAAAGTGAAAGTTAATGCATAATTTAATAATTAAAGTAAAAATATAATATGATTCTACCTTTGAATTGGAGAAAAAAGCAAATCCCACAAAGATTTTGAGAGAGTAATACCTAAACCCCATTTTTAAATCATGATTAATAATTAGAGAACAAACAGTAATTAACAGAAAAAAGCATTAAAAAAAAAAAGAGTTTACCTTTGAAGCCATAATTTGAAGACCAGCATACTTAACATCCCAACTAAACTCTGTTATGGCCCAACCAATCCCGCCAAAACAAACAGCTTTGTTGATGACGTAGTTTAAGTAGTCCTCATTGTCGGTGGCTTTGTATAGCCACATAGCTCCCCATAACAACTCATCCATGTACCCACTCACCGACGCGTAGTAACTCTTCACTGCCTTTATACTTTGATCATATTTTCCTCTGTGTTTATCTCCAAACTCAAACAACTGCATACCATTTCACAAAATATAATTATCCTAATTAGTACTAATTTCTAAATTATAATAATTAATTTGAGTTCCCCACTAATTGTCCCACTAATTAATTTTTTATATCAATTCCTTTGTAGCCCCACAAGATCTATTGACTCTAATTTGACTAGGATTAAATTTGTCCTCGCAAAACAGGTTGTTGGACTAATGGCTCTTGGCTCATAATTAATATGATTAATTAAATTAATTTACCTGTTGAGCATGATGCAGTAGAAGATGAGCATAATGTGGGTTTGTTTTTCTAAACACTAGTGACGCGGCAGCCATTGCGGCGGCAGTTTCTCCGGCGAGATCCGACCCCGGATTATTCTCATCGATCTTGTAAGCGTGCCGCGAAGTGGTCATATCCTCCGGTCGTTGCCAGCAGTAATGGTCGGTGTCACCATCGCCCACCTATAGAGCCACCAAAGTTCTTAAATGAATAATTAGAAAAAATAATAAATTAATAATTTGAAAGGAAAATGCAATTTATACTGTAGTACCTCTGCCCATAGCACATTGGGACTAGTGTGAGCCTTGATGAAATAATCAGTACCCCATTTAATAGCTTCTAAAGCGTGTTCTAATTCTCCGGCGCCGGCGATCTGATCACGGAATTCTATCACACTCCATGACAGCATCGTCACCGTGAATGCCATTGGCAACCCGAACTTTACATGGTCCCCTGCGTCGTAATATCCTCCAACTAAGTCCACCTGCAAAAAAAATCAAAATTCAAAAATTAAATCAGTTAAATATAAAAAAATTTACAATTTCATCGATGCACAATTGAAAAATACTAACGCCTTGTTCTAAACCATCGGTGAGGCCGGAATGGTCACGCCAAGTGACTCGCTGGTTGTACGGTAACCGACCGGAGCGTTGAGCTTCGAAGTAAAGAAGACTCTTTGTTAATGCATCGGCGTAATCGAAACCGAGAGACGATGTCGTTTTACAGGAAATAGCGAAAACAATGAAGAGAACACACCAATGCAGTTTTAATGTATTGGAATTTGAAGATTTGGATTGGTTTATCTCCTCCTTTTGCTCTTCCGCCATGGTTTTCTTTCCTTTCCCTCCTAAAGAGACTGTTTAGGAGTGGAAGGAGTATGGGAAAGAAAGAGAGAAGAGTATATTTTGATATTTTGAAAATTGAAATGTGTCTGTTGTAAGAGATTTTCTGACTTCTCTCTCATATAAAAGCATGTGAGTGTCACATGATATGAGAATGTGAAATTGAAATGGTTTGGTTTCTGTTTCTGTTTCCGTAATTTGTTTCTTCACACGCAAAACATTTGCGTGATTTATGCAACCGTTTACTGCTTCAGTTATGCTTGCTATGTTTAGAAAACGGCGTGGACTGTCTGCGTAGTCTGGGTCTTTTCGGGATGGAATAGTTTCTTTTTGTTTTTTTTACTTGTTGACTGGGGGTTTTTCCAAGATTCAATAGTATATATATATATATATAGCCTATACGTTTCTATTTTGAAAATTCAAATATATCTACTTTCCTCTTTCTTTCATGAATTTTATACATTTGCCTAATTGTCTAATTTTAATTTATGAATTTTCTGGCTAATAGTTCTAATATATAAATTTCACTTGGGGATTATTCTTGTGACCTCTTGAATTTTATGAGAATTCATCATGATTTTGCATTTTCATATTTTAGTAATAAGTATTTCATTCTTTAAAATAAAAAATTATGCTTTAGAAAACGATAAATTACACTCCAAGTATACCCTAATAGTAAGTGTATATATAATCTAACGATAGATCTAAGTTCGAATTTCTTTCCTTACTATTCAAACAAAAAAAAAAGAAAACGATGAATTATTTTTTCAGCGTCACTATTATTATATATATATGATATATACTTTTTTTTAATATTTTTCAAGATCAAATTAATATATAATATCTCATTCTAGTTTCAGTAATTTTTTATTAAAGAAAAAAAATCTATTCAGTTTCAGCCCCTAACTATTATATAATTCATTATTCAAAATTCAATCGACTCCTATATAGAAGGTATCAATTGGCATATTTACATATAGTACGTGATTTACTCTTGTAGAGAAATTGACAAGAGAGTGTCGGTCGTAACATGGCTAACACATAAAACGACAATAACTTAGAAGCTTCTGCGGTTTATGTAATCTCGGACAAGGAGAAGACCATAAATGCAATGGCAGGACTTGCTAATTTATATATATTTGTACATGTTACTGTGTAATCACCTTAAAGTAAAGTTTTGGCTATTAGGGCATAAACAAAAATTAATTTATAATATTATCATGCAAGGTGTCGAAAACCAAGGTCTCAATTCATGAGATTTGGGATTTTATTAATTATTTATTACTAATAAAATATTTTAGTGCCTGCGGAATGTGATTACATGTGCTGCCATTGCAAACACAATCTCAGCGAGTGCTATGTAATTAATTTAAACATATGATCATTTGGCTTTAGCACTTTTTCCCTTTTTCTTAATTTCAATTAATTAATTTAAGTACATGTTATATTTAGGTATCTTTTATTTCATTAGTGATACCTAAAGTAGTCAACTTTACTTTATTTTTTAAAGTTATTATTATTGAGAGAGTTTTATATGAATATCATTCTTCAACTTAAATGTAAAATTACATATAAAATTTAAATTTTATTTCAATTAACATATTTCAAGATGAAATCCTCTGTTAATTGTGTTTTGGATTGAAATTAGACTAATTTTCAATTGAATTAAAATTGATTTGAAAGTTCTGATTCTGTACTAAAATCAAATGAAAAGTAGCTTAATTTGATTTTCTATTTTTGAAATAAAAAAAAAAAAAAAGAATGGCATAAGAACTGACAAAATGAATTGGAGGGGTTAATTTCGGTTTCAGTTTCTACTGTTTTTTTGAAATCCGCATCACCAGTTGGTTCCGCTAAATAAAAAAAAATGTTAAATTTTACAGATAATTTTAATTATTTCTTAAATTTAATTTTCTTCTCTTAATACATTATTGATTAGATTTGTCTAAACCGGATATACGAGCTTATTCCTAAATCAAATAAATTGAAATAAAAAATTTTCAATAATTTATCATTTTTTTCCCATATATGGTCAAAAATGCTCTAATTTAAAAATATATATATTTTCTATTGATTCGGTGGGTTTACATACCTGATATAGGCAAGTCAATTTCTTAAAAAAATATTGTTGAGAAGTTAAATGCCTTATAATTTTTTACTATCTAGTCCTTCATATTTATTATATTGTTACCATTTGATCTCAACATTTATTATTAAATTACTTATTAGTTTTTTTTTTTAGGAGAAGTCAATCTCTGAATTTTATTAAGAGAAAACCGTATATAGATATGAAATATAGATCAACACATTTCTATATTTTTGTATAAAAAGTCTAATAATAATTTATCAAAAATAAAAAGGCATATCATTAAGTTTAAGTATCCCATCAAGTTGAAAAAACATAATATATGTGCCATAAACAATCATTCACTTCATTTGGTGGCTATTTATAGCTATTGTTTAACTCTATAGCATTTCTACATGTTCAATTTGATAATTTTCAAATTTCTTCTTTCTATTAGAGAGTATATCTACCCATCTTTCTGCATAACTACGTAAATGACAAAATACCATACATAAAATTATCATAATGGTGACAATAAGTAAATCTGATAACAAAATCTCAAAATATGAGCGTCATATATGAACAATAAAATCTCAATTTATGAACAATAGTAATTTATATCTATATCAAAAAATACAAATTTGAGAATTGTTTGTAAAGAACACAAAAAAAAAAAAAAAAAAAGAGTGATTTGGGATGGCAACAGGTTGGGTACCCGCTTAAGACTATCAACGGGTCGGATACTCGCTTAAAATGAACTATCAAATCCGAACCCCGATTGTAAATTGAATACTCAAGTCTATCCAAAACTCGATTATAAATACTTGTTTAGGTATTTGAACCTGTTTAGCATTTAAAATATTTTTATTTTTTATTTTTTTAAAAATAAAAAATAAAAAATTATTATTTTGACTTAATAAAAAATATAATATAAATATTAAATATAATTATAGCATTAATCATAATTAAAAAGGTATCTCTATATAAAATTTATTTTTTAAAAAATAATTATTTTAATACTTATTAAATGGGTAACGGATAATGGATACCCAACTCATTGAATCCGACCCAATACGAGTAATAAAGATATTACTTGAATTCGTTTCGAATTCGTTTATTCATTTTAGCGAGTCAAAAAATTTACCATCAGTGGAAGTAACCGGCGATGAAAACTCACTGGCGGGCGACTATATAAAAAGAAAGAAATACTTTTAGATTTTCAAGAGAGAGGGCAAAGACAGCTTGTCTAATTGTCCATTACTAATTAGTCCATTATTTACTTAACAGTAAAAGTGACATTTTATATATGAATGACCAAATAGGTTAATGAAACTAAATTTTAAAGACAAATTGGTATATTACTAAATATACCAAATTTAAGGGACTAGATAATTATTTGTAAAAAATTTTTTATATATATTGTGGATGCATTGTTATAATATGGGTCATCAGGTGAAAAAACAATGGATGATGGGTATTCTTGATTGCACCAATCGATCTATTAAGATTGGTGAGTATCATATATTAATCATCATAATCTCGAATTACTAAAAAGTAACATAATTATGTCAGATTAAAGCAAAGAGATATTTATATTATCTTCTAATTAAGGAGTCTTTGATTAATTTGTAGGAATAGCTGGGTGGAACTAAACACCTGTCATTTGCAAAAGTCCTTCCAGATTCAAGTTTTTCATAGCTTAAAGCCCCCGCTTTCACACAAAATCAGCTGTTTAATATTCGTCCTACCGTATATAAATGGTTTCTTTCGAGTGTTTTAATAAATAATAAATTATATTTTTTCGATGTTACTCTTATTTGTATTAGATACAATAAATACTTTTATAAATAATTATTTGTTTTGAAATAAGGAAAATTTAGTCGCAACCCTGATAAGAGTCTTTTACTTCCCAAAGGGATCAAACTCCCTACTCAGGTAAGCTACACATTAAATCACATAATATCTACACAATATATAAGGTACTATGTAACATAATATCTAGACAATGCAATATTTCGATTTAAGAATTTGAGTGGTTGCAGGTTTAATTTTATTAATTGAAAATATAAAGATAATTTAATGCAAAATTATATTAATTTCTCAATTTATCAAGAGTATGTTAAGGAACACTCATCACTGGACTTATTATTATCATCGATCATTGGATATATTAATTTTAATTCAATTGTAATATTATTCTATGTCTTATCAATGTTACTTGTTACCAATTGTGATTGTAATTTTAAATTTCCTCTATTTGCGGTAGCTGGTTCTTCAAAACAAAGCGCAGCACCGGCTTGCCCTGTAAACTTTAAACACCGACTCGCGGTGGACCTGCCCTGCTCCCTCGCCGACATTCCTATGCATATTCATGCATTTAGGGATACTTATATAGACTCTAAATCCCAACTACTTGAAATTCAAATCTTCGTGCCTTTTTTGCTTCCTCTGTTTTTGTCATTTTATTTCAATTTTCTTGGACGCCTGTCTTTTCATTGGCTAATCCGTTTTTTCCATTAGGGTAAATTACGAAACGTTCCATGAAATTATGCGCTCAAATCGTCGTTACCTTTTCTAAAATGTTTTAAAAAACTTTCACGCTTCCCTCTTTGATTTCTACAACGTAAACTAATTTGATTTGTTAACGTTTTCCTTATTTTATATATATATATATATATCTCCCAAAATAAGTAATTTCGTTTGTTCCTTAACTTCGAAAAATATTATTCAAATAATTATTTTCTATTATTTAATTGCAATAATGAAATTTAGTTAAAAAAATATTAAAATTTTTAATTCACAAGACCATAAAAATAGTTGTAATAATAAAATTTTCATATTTAAAAATTTATGTAAAATATGAGAAAAAATGGTAAATTATGAAAGTTGTTGGTCACTGGTCGTGGTAGCAGACGATGACCAATGATCGGTGGTGGTGGTCCACGGTGACTGGTGATTCGTGGTTGTGACCTTGGTTACCAATGATTAATACATTAAAAAATGTGCATTTATAATATTATAATAAGTTTGTCAATATGTTGAAAATATTTTTCTTTACAGAAAATGTTTCTCTTTTGAAAATAAAAAGTCATTTTTCTTAAAAACGACTTAATTTTCATTTGAATAGAAAAATATTTTCTATTTAGTTATTTTTTTTGAACATCTCGAACGATGGAAAAATCTAAACAATATTTCTTGTAAATTACTTTACGGAAATAAACGGATGCTCCTTTTACTTTTGAAAAATAACTAATGTTTTGAAAATATTTTTCAGATAGCTTTTTTTTTTTTTATTATTTGATTGCAATATAAAAAATTAATTAAGAATATTAAAATATTTAATTTATAAGACCAAAAAAATATTCGTAATTATAGAAATTTTTATATCTTAATAATTTATAATGAAACATGAGAAAAAATTCATTTTGTGAAGCGGTTATGGATTGTAAATGTTTGTTAACTGAGACACAAGTGCAGGTTTCATGGGTGGGTCGTCAGTGTTACTAACGCTGCTATTTCACAAGCGGAACATCTTGCTTGGAGAGAGGCTTCAGATTTCCTTTTTCATATATTTGCATTCAGATGTTTCTCCCACTTGTTGTTTCACTTAGCATTGCAGATTCTAGACTAGGGTGTATGGAGTGTACCTATTGGTTTAGGTTTTAGTCTGAGTTTGCAATGCTAAGTTTTTTATGGTATTTCTATATATATAAGTTAATTTTCAAAAAAGAAAAGAGAAAAAAAATAATAAAAACGAGCCTCTTAATGGTAGTGGTGCCCGACCAGTGACGAGTCTCGATGACTATCAATGATTGATAAATTAATAAATATATATTTATAAGATTATAATAATTTTTTAAATATCTAAAAAATATTTTCTTTTCTTGGACATAGATAGCCGTTTTCCTTAAACATAATTTAATTTTATTTTGATTAGAAAATTTCATTGACTAACTTTCCTAAACATCACAAGCATTAAAAAATCTCAAAAATATTTTCTAAACCATTTATTTTCCATGACTAAAACGGGCTAACATGTATATAAAAATTAAATTACATAGTTTGGTCTTACTTACACTAAGAAAATGATAACACTTTAGATCTAGATAGTATAAAATTAGTATTAACGACACTTATATGATTTTGTGATTATATTCTATTTTTAAAATATTTTTAAGAGTTAAATATTCAAGTACAAATCAATCTTTTTTAAAATAAAAAAGAATTTCAATCAACCATATTGATAAGAACTTTATGTTAAACATACTATTCTTAATTAATATATGAATTTTATTTCCAATTGGAAATGCGTAGTTAGTCTTCTCACTAATACAGAGTATGAAATGTCTCAATTTGAATTTTTATTTTATATAATATCTTTTATTCTTAAAGCTTTAAATTGAATTGTTTCATTTAAAATGCGCCGATAATAGAAAGAGTATTCCTTTGTAATAGTCAAAGTGTGGAAAAAATGATTCCACTTAAAAAACGAGGAATTAAAAGGTTTGAAAAGAATATATTTTTATTAATAAAAATATTTAACATGTTTTCGGATGTGGAGGTTTGAACTTTAACACTTACTCGGATTTTTTATTTTGATTATTGAGCTATAATTATATATAGATTTTTATTTTTAGCACTAGTTAGTGAGTTGGTATCATGGATCATCTTTTGTGTACGGTAGAACATTTGGCATTTTGATTTAAACAAAAATTGAACAAACTGAAAAGTTTTTCTAAAACAAAACGAATTGATTCATTTTTATATATAATCGGACTGAATTGACTTAAACAAAAATATATAAAAATATATAACATATTTTTATATTAAAACTGAAATCGGACTGAATAGAATAAAAATCAAATTGAATTGAAATGCGATTCCAATCAGTTAGACTGAACTTCTCAGCCTACTTTTGCATAATATATTAATGACATTTATTCAGTTTATTCGTGAACATACTCTCTCCAGAGGAAAAGTTTACATTTTGAGTGTAGCAAAATAATAAGACATTGTAAGATAATATTTAAAAATGCATTTAACGAGGTTATTTAATTAAGAATTATTCCTTGATGAATAAACGTGGACGTATCCATAAAATGAGCACTAAAATGAATGAGACAACAATTACAAACGGAAGATAATCAATTTGTTCCTGACACCCAAAAAACGCACAATGAGCAAGAGAAGAATGACCAAGTGCTGGATTTGTCGACACATTTTCAATTTTTTTGTTATTTTTATTTTTTATGCACATTCAAGTTATTACATTTACAAAATAATGGGAACAAATGTACATAAATGGAGAACAAATTTACATCAATTAGATCCTTTTATAAAATTTGGGAACAACTTTATATCAACAGTGGATAAATTGAACTGTAATAATAAAAATATGGACATACATTAATAGAAAGTACAAAATAATAAAAATATATTAACATAGTGTACAAGCAAGCATATAAATATATTCATAAAGTATACCACAAACAACTAAACTATAGACATATTTAGCACTGTTAAAACCGGCTATACGGCTCGCCGGTCTTGTACGGGCTCAATCCCAAAATCAGCCGAGCCAAAAAAACTCATTAAAAAATGAGCCTCTAATATTAAAGCCCGGTTTGGCTGCACAAGCCCGTGGCTGGGGCGAACATGTCCTTTTTTTTCTTCTTTTTTTTTTTTTTGTTTAACTTTACTACTTTCTCAAAATTTTGTTTTGTATGTTAAAGGGCCTTGACATGAAAAAAAGAAAAAATAACTCTAAGAATACCATCAAAAGTTTGTCTAGTGTGGTTTCCATTAGGCTTATTTCTCTTTTTATTTTAAATGATTATGATATGTACATATATATTGTTCTAAAGCGGGCCCTTTGGACCTGTCTGGCCTGGACTGTGTGGGTTTTGATAAAAATAAAGACTGGGTAAAAACCTTGTCTTAAAAATGGTTCTCAATTTTTTTGTCTGTATCTAACAAATTACGGGCGTCACGGGCTGTCCGCAGGCTTAGGCCCGTTTTAACAATATTAGACATATTCTAAGGAAATTGAAACACTAAAACATCAATATGTGAACAAATTTGCAATTAGACGTTGAATTGCATTTCATAGTCTACTTCAATCACAATAGACTAATTCTCACTTCTAATTAATATTCTTGATATATCCTAAAATTATTGAATGATGCGATTTTAAATTAATACACACATTTTCTCTTTCATCTGTGTTGACTTACATAAAAATATGGATAGGAATTAATAATTATATTAACCCATATTACGAAAAAAAAATTATAATTTAACTGTTACATCAATCCTTTTGCAAATTTAATTTTTTCTATGTAAATAAAACTGTGGGAGTAATATTTAAATCATTTATGATCGCAATATCAAAGTTTGGTAGTTATTGGGAGAATTGTAGAGACACGCGTGTTAAATATGAAAAAAGAAAGGAGGAAAGAAAGACTTAAGTTACACAATTTAAGTAAAATTTTAAAAAATTTTCCTCCTTTGACTGCATAGAAAATCGACTACTTTTCTAGTTGCATACTACTATTATAGAACATGTAATTTAAGTTATTTATTATCTCCATCAAGTCCTTGGGTCCTTAACATGACATGTGTCCAATTTGAGGCGTGGTCATTTTCAGTTGTTTTCAAGTTATAATAATAAGCGGGTTTTGTGCGAGATTAATGGGCAAAAGGCAGACCAGACGAGACCAATATTTCTACGAATAGCTACAAATACTTGCCATCAAAAATCAAGAATCAACAATAGTCCTATCAAATCCCGTGCGACGAGATAAGATGATAAAGATTTATTCTTTTGGGTTTAAATTTTATATATAAAGTTTCTTTAAACACGTGATAGGAAATGCTTTTTCTTTTTACAGATCTATTCAGCGTGAATTCAGATTAATTAGGTCAGTGAATTTTGAACGCGGATAGTTAAAACACCAAAAAAAAAAAATGGGCCTACCAAGCTTTATATTATGATTCCTCGTGAAGCCATTTTCAAACCACATTTATATTATGATTTTGTGATTGCTTAGGTTAAAGCTAAAACAGAAAGCTGCCAATTCCCTTTCATTTTTTATTTTATTATATCTGTTCCATTTCCATTCTCATTTCTTCGTAATTACTAATTACTCTAGTCATTGTTTTGGCCCTTATGAGTTGGGCCACAATGACAAATTATAACGGAATGCAAAAAGATTTGAGGCATTATACGAATACCCGTAGTTTGATATTAAATGCAAGTTAATTTTTTATTTTCATTTTATTTATTTAAAGGTTTAAAGAGACGAAATAATATGATAATTTAAATAACATAATAGTCGGCTCATTGACTTGCTAGTGTTGATGAGTTGCACATTTATATAGTGTTGCATTTATTAAACAGGTTCCTACTTGAGATATGAGTTGGTGATAAAAATGAGAAAATGTAAGAATACTACATCGGAGGAAGGATTTTGCAAGATTGGGATACTCAATGTCACTCTCAAGAGATGTCTTATCTGGACATTGCTAATACTATAAGAGACTTTGGTAATGGGAAAATACAGACAATTGATTATTTTAAACCATGGAGAAATTGGAGATTTCTTGAAATTTGCAAGAATGATGTACATTGAGACAGATATCCACTTAGAAAAAAACTAGGACATGGAACATGAAAATTATGTTAGTGATGAAGAACCTAAGTTGTATGAGAATGCAAGGGATGAAAATAATATCGATTAGCTTGTGCAGGTCATGGAGAGGCAGGTGTTGATAAGCGATTAATTGGAATGGCGGTGTTGCCTCGCTAGATTTTACTTTAATGGAAGCCAAAATCACTGTTTCCATGAACATTGATTCTTTGGAAGCGTTTGTGTTATATAAGCAATTTTGCCCCGCACTGCGTTCCAGGTGTATTAATGATTTCTTAATATTTGTTTTATTAATTTTTTATAAAATTAATTTCTTTACATAAAATTGCATTTCTTTTTTTTTTCCAAAATTTTGATTTTATTAATACAATATCTTTTTTCTTACGATATAATATTTATTATATTAAATACATGTAGATATAGGTAAAACATTTGATATTGTTCTTAGTAGAAAAAAAAATTCATTTTAAGTCCATTAAATTGGTTTTGTTTGGATTATTTGTACTTTTTTCAGATTAAAATTTTTTATGAAAAATATAAAATTTGCGTTTATTTTTTTTTTTTGGTTTCATAAATTTTTATTATAAAATTACTGAATCTATAAAGTGTAGATAATTTTTTATAATTTATAAATAATCTTTCACAAATTTCTCATAAGTTTCGTATTTAGCATAAAAACATTTCTTTTAATGAATAAAAAATTAAAAATAGGCAATATTAAACAATGATAGTTCAAGAGCTCTAAATTTTTTTTTCTTATTATAATTATTATTATATGGTATTAAAGCACAACACAACGAGAATATTAAATATTAATTAATAATTTTTCTACTTATGGAATGTATAATAACATATAAATAAATAGTAAATCGATTAGATAATAAAATTTAATTATTTGAAAAAATTTCTAACTATGCATCAAATTCGACAATAACTCATGTTGGGTTTCATTTAAAAAAAAAAAAAAATTCAATTTCACAATTTTTAATTGGATTTAGGAATTATAATATATACTTGGTTTATTAAAAAGATTGTCTTAGAAAAAAAATAATTATAATTGAATAAATTTTTATTTTTTAAAAAGTGTTTGATGTAAATAAATTAAATCAATATTGTCAATTAATAAATAAAAATGGTAAAAAAATAAAATAAATTTAAATAAAATTCCTTTGCACTAATTTCTTTTTATTTGGTTAATAAATAAAAATTTAAAAAAGTAAAATAAAATTGGTTAATTTCTTTATATTCTTCTCTATTTAATTAAAAATACATAAAATGAGTTGAGCAAAAATATATGTAATATTAACAGTGTTATGGAAAAATGGGTTAAATTTTAAAAGAAGAAAAATGAAAAAAAATGAAAGAAAATGGTAAAAGTATTTGTAGTCACTTTTCATATGATAGTAATACGTACTATATAATACATTATTTTATCTAAAGAAGATGAGAAAAAAGATTGTCAATGGCTATTAGTAATGGTTCCAGTTACCCAATGGGAGGAGAAGAATTGTGAAAATGAGTGTTACGAAGATTGGACCGGTAAGAGTAAATCAGCGAAAATAGGGATTTATTAAGTCGGAGGGTTCAACCGTTAAATACGATTTCACTGGATTTTTATATATAATGTTTTTAAATATATTTATTAAATAAAATTGAAAGTATAGGATAAAAGAATTTTGATATCAAATAAAAAAAGTTCTCAAATTTGGCTTTTGTAAAAAATAGAAAAATTAGTAAATAATTTTTTAAAAAATAAAATATTACTAAATTTAATAAAAAAATCAATTAATTATAATAAAATATAATATTATTTTCACATTTGAATTTAAAGTTGAAAATTTTAATTATTTTAATTAATATAATAGGACCTTGGATTTAGAAATAAAGAGGCCGAAACTAAAAAATTACTAAACCCAACTTTTAAGAGGTCCAAATTTTAAAAAGGCCCACAATTAGTGATAAAATTCCAAAATTTGAATCGAACCGATTTTAACCGGTTCAGTTCACCAGTTTTTAACCGGTATATTTCACCGATTTGGCCGTTTTCATTCTGTTTTTGCCATTTTTTAAGTTCTTCAGTTTTTTATGTAACCCAGACCAGACCACTGTTGGATTTCCAATTAAACCGGTCGAACCGACTGGTCTGGTCCGGTTTTCAAACTGTGGTCAAAATACTTCCATTTACATTTATAACATAAACAAGCACATTGACCCACGCTAACGTTGGGGGCTTGCTAGTTGATACTATTTTTTTTATTTATTTAATGTTTAGTTTTTTATTTATATTTTTTAAAAAATATATTTTATTTATATAAAATTGCATCATCTATTTTACTAATAGAAAATTTATTCCATCAATACATATAAAATCATATTTTGAATAATATTTAAAATAATTTTATAATTGTATTAGGGTATCATTCTCTCGTATTTTATTTATATGCAAATATTAAATGATTTTTGAAGAAAAATATAAAATTCACACTTATTTTTTTATCATTTTTTGCTGTGAAAAAATATCGTATCCACAAAAAAAAAGGTTTTTTGTGTTCCTCAATTTCTCAAATTTTATCTGATATAAATTTATCCTTTATCAATTACCTTCATAAATTGCTCATGAATCTTTTAGTTCTAGTAAAAAAAATTACTTAAAGTGAAAAAAATTAAAATAGTCAATAGAACAATAAGAATTGAAAAAAGTCTAAAAGTTTAATGGTTTTATACTTATTGAATACATGATAATATATAATAAATAATAAATCTGTTATATGCATTGCCATTTAAAAAAATAATAATCGGTTAAGTTAATTATAAATTAACTATGTCATAAATTGTAAAATTAATTGTTCAAAAATTTATAATTATTCGTCCATTTAATTTAATGTTATAAAGTCGTATTAAGCTTTGTTTATATAAATTAAAAAGAAAAATCAATTCCAGAATATTCAAATAGTTAAATTTTAAGAACAGAGATACATAATTTATTTAAACAGTACTAAAAGATCACTTATGAAAAAAATTTTGATGGTAATTAATTGGACCAATGAAGTTAAAATAAAATATATGTCAATATGGAAAAGAGACAAACACTAAATAGGTCATCTTTAGTGAAAGAGAAAGATAAATCTATGCATATTAATGTCCAAAATTCATTTATAGGGAGAGAATAGTCAAAACAGAAGCCTCTAAGAATAGTAAAAATAGAATAGGATAAAAAGTTGATGGTTTAAATGGTAATTCACTTAAAAAATGCTAAGGTAATTATTTAGTGAATTTGATCTATTGAGATTTAAATTTATATTGAGTCAGTTCTATATAAATGAAAAAAAAAAACTAATTATCATAAATTTTAAACTAATAATACTAAATGGTAAGGTAACTTATTTATTAAAAATATTAAATTAATTTAATTTACATTATGAAAATGGTGGAGAATTAATTGCGTGGCTATATGAGTATTAGAAAGACATTAAAATGAGGAAATTTAGAAAAATACAACGAGAATTATGATAAATGATTAGAAATGAATGAAGACAAAGTAGTAAAAATAAAAGTTAAAACACTATTCAAATGAACAGTAACTTCTTATATATGACAAGGGGCAAAATGAAGAAAATATGGAAAAGATGTGGTTTAATTGGAAAAATATTATTTAGTAAATATGACAAAGGGCAAAATGGGAATGACATGAAAAATCATATGGTTTTTGTGGAAAACACAATTCTATGAATAGTGTTTTTGGGTTTTGTTTAGTATATATATAATGTTGTATTTTATCTAATTTATATCTACAACATTGTGTTAGGTGGGAAGCTAAATTCTTGCCATGTGTTGAAAAAAGAATTTAGTGGGTTGTTAAAGTAGAGAGGGTAAAATAGGAATAGCAAAAATATGAGATGATTTAATAGGTATTACACTATTCTATAAGTAGTGATTTTGGTTTTTTTGCCAGGTGTAAAAAAAAATTTAATGAATTGTAAAACCAAGGAGGGTGATTTCGGTTTTCATTTTAGTATATATTATACAATCATATATTCTCTTTGTCTCAAAATATAAATTTTTTTAGTGATTTTTTTGTCCTAAAATATAAGTCATTTTGATTATTTTAAGAAATAATAAATGATATTTTTCTGATATTACCCTTATTACATTAAATATAATAAATACCACATTCATTCCATAATACTTGTCGTATTTGAAAAAATAATTTGTTTCGAAATGCTTGTCACATTTATGGTTTCAAAGAGTAATAAATATTTTTTTTCATATTCACTCTTTGTATATTGACAATAATTATTATTTTAATTTAATGATTTTCTTAAAAAATTAGTATTAAATTAAAGTTAATATAATTAATTTACTCAATAATTTATTATAACGTAAATAAATTTAATAAGCTTATTAAAGGAAGTGACATTTTAAATATGATAAATATTATGAAACATAAATAATACTTTCATAGATAATTATTTATTTCGAAATAAAAAATAGTTTAATCAATTTACCATGTTATTATAATTTAAAATAATTAATTATTTTTTTAATTTTTGTGTAAATAATTTTTAATAAGATTTATATTTTATAATAGAGGAGTATTTTTACAAAAATGCAAGGTCGGAAACTTTTGATTTGATAATTCCATAATTCCAGGTCCTCGCTTATCTGATCTATGTAAAGTATTGCTACGTGGCATCCCACCATTTTTGCACGGTGGGATCGCCTGCTCTCTCAGGTCCCCATTTCCAGGCAACTTGTGCACAAACGTAACAAAGCAATGAGACCCTCTGCTGATCGCGTGATTCCACTTCGCCTTCTTCACAGTCGAACGCTTTCAACTTAACCCTCCACTTCCCTCTCATCCGATGCTGGCTACTACAGTACTTTCTCAGCTGGTTCTTCCAGTCCCGGCTATACAAACATCTTTACGTCATCCGAAACAAAATCTTTTTTGTTTCGGACTTTCGTATCGACGCTTAAAATTCAAAGTTTCGGCGGAGGCAAAGAAGCGGCTGCCGGAGCTACAGACTCCGAAATCAGGTATTGTAAAATACATTTTGACTCGTTTCGTTACTTTTGTTTAATCTAAAACAGCTATTCAAAAATTGAATTACAGATAGGGCAAATTCTTTGGTAGAGAATGGGAGTGTTGATTTCGGATGGCTGCCTGCTTTTCCTCATGCGCTGATAGCTTCAATGTCGAATTTTCTTTTTGGTTATCACATAGGGTAAGACGCTTTTGCTCTCTCTTCATGATTTATTTGTTAGTGTTAGGCTGAGCAAGAATTCTTGATCAAGGCATTTCAAGCTACTTAGCAATTTTATCTTGAATGTGGTTAATTTCAGCCTAGATCACTGAAGTGGAATTTAGGCCTTAATGTCATTAAAGTTGTGGAATTTTAATTAGTCATGCTAAAATTGATTGCTCATTGGAGATTCAATAGTCACTGTCATCGAATTCTGGTAATCTGTTTACTTGAATTCATATTTGGCACTTCAAGTAGGATATCTTATTACTATTTAAACAATTAAGATTAAAAGGTAGTCAACATTTTTTATTATATACTAATGTAAAGTACGAATAAGTAAAATTAATATTAATCAAATGTCAATTTGAATATTACGTTATGAATTGAAAATATATGATTTATTTTCTTGAATATGAGCTTGCTGCTTGCCACAGAATTAGAAAATCCTAGCTGACGTGCCAAGTAGCATTTCTAGTAACCAGATTGTTGGAAATTGGTGTGAGTGACTTTATTGAAACTAAAATGAAATGTTGATGATTTTGTAGCAACAAATTAACACTTGAATGAAATGTACAAATTAAGTGTACATTTGTGAGATCCTTGGATGATATTAACCTGGTGATATTGAGCGTTAAAATCAACAAGTATGGAGGTATATGCTAGTTTGACAAGTTATATATATATATATATATATATATATATATGATTGCATATGATATTATTATTATTATTATTCTTAATAGCATCCTCATCATTTTGTATTTTGGCATTTATCATTAGCAAATGTTGATTGATGATATGCAGAGTGATGAATGGTCCTATTCTTTCTATTGCACGAGAGCTGGGTTTTGAAGGAGACCCAATTCTTGAGGGACTTGTGGTCAGCATTTTTATATGTGGGGCATTTATTGGCAGCATAAGCAGTGGTTCACTAGTGGACAAACTTGGATGTCGGCGCACATTTCAGGTTGATGCAATACCATTAATTCTTGGTGCCATTATAAGGTAATTAACGTCTATGATTAAACATAGGAATGTTTACCAATGATCATAACTTGTTTGAAAATAAGGTTTTCATGCCAGAAGTGGTTGATCTATGAGGTTCATAGTTTCCACTCCTAAGGTTAAGAAGTTTCTGTTTGATTGATTTAGTGGTTTTTTATTTATTTATCTATTTTTTACTTTTTTATCAGGCAATGACTGCTTTTTATAACAATGATGGGATCATAAATTTATGTTCTCATGTTTATATTTAATGGGGTGTTTAATTTATTTCACTTGATTTTTAGTCACTCTTTGTAATTTGTAACAGTGCACAAGCCCATTCCTTGGATGAAATACTTTGGGGAAGATTTCTTGTTGGACTTGGCATTGGTGTGAACACAGTTCTTGTTCCAATCTATATTTCAGAGGTAATCATTATGTTATTGATGTCTTTTTTCATTCAGTTTGTTGTAAAATTTTTACATAACAGTAGCACATGTGAGCCTGTCATTCACTCCTTTATACATCGATGCTTGTTTTGCAATTGAAGTTCTGCACTTCACCTTAATTTTTTTTTACAGTGGCCAATTCTTTTTGCTGTATATTTTAGGTTGCCCCAAAAAAATACAGGGGTTCTCTAGGAACTTTGAGTCAAATTGGTACATGCCTTGGGATCATAACATCACTGTTCTTTGGAATTCTCTCTGAAACTGATCCACATTGGTGAGAATCTTTTCCTTTGCACTGGTGCTTGATAGAGTTGGAATATCATTGTTTTTTCCACTTGTTATTTAGCTGTATATTAAAGATTTTTTAGTCCTTGTGCATTGCATGAATTAGAATAAAGGAAATTAAAAGAACGGGTGGAAGGCTGAGACATGATAGTAAATTGCAGTGGTGGTTTTGTGGCTCAACTGTAATAGCTATAGTGTCATTGTCGTCAATTCTCAGTCATAAGAAAAGAAAAGAGAAAAAAAAAAAAAAAAATGAAAGAAGAAAAGCAGTACTCAAATTCATAGTTTATCTAAACTTTAACTCAATAAATAAAATTATTACTTTCAGCACCTAAACTAACTTATTTAGTGCAAGGCATGAATTGCTTGAAATATTTGGTAGTTGCCACCAGAAGGTGTTCTATAGGACCTTGATAGCAAAAAGTCCTGTTGATTAATTGTATAAGTTGTGTTTCAGAATTCCATATTTAATTTTCTTAGGCTCGGAATCTGAAGGGTGAGAAAAAAATCTCACTAAATCTGAAATCTGGAGGTGAATTTTGGTTCTATGTGGTTGGCTGGAATCTGGTTTGGCTTCAGAAAAGCTCCAGCTAACAATGGGATCAAAAGGCCCTTTATATGAGTAAAGGACATTGCGGCCATATAAGCCATATTGGTTATATTGGTCTAATTAGCCATATTGGCCAATTTGATGGTTGATACAGACTGATATGGGTGATACTATGAAGCATAACAAGCTGATAATATTTGTCCAAAATATATCACAGGCCAAATTATGTCATATATTGTTCCAATACTATAAATAATTGGCTAGTTAAATTTTTTAGAGCTCTTGCAGATTAAATCTACTTTGATATGCTGTTACATATCTACTATGAAGGAGACATAATCATATTCACTTTGCTTTTTAACCTACATCATGATATGACCTTGGGAGAAAAATATCTCAAAAACTTGCCATTGAGGTTGGAGAGTCCAAGTTTATATAAAAATCATTTTGAAATTTCATGCTTTCAATGTGGGATCCAGGTCCCATACCTTGCAACCGATATCATAACATCCCACCGTGCTTCTTAATCTTGACACCCATGACGGGTTGGCTTTGGTTGTATGCTAGTTTTTTTCCTAGCCTTGAGTGAACACTGCATTACAGGCATTGCAACCAAGTCCCGAACACATGCATTGCCGGTGTCACCAACCGCCACTCAACTGCAATTGAGAGAAGCGGTGGTTGGCTCTGATATAAATTGATGTGACCTTGGGAGAAATATAATTCAAAAGCTAGATGTTAGAGGTTAAAAAGTTCAAGTGTTGCACTGGAATCTCATACTTTCAACATAGGAGCCAAGTCCAATAGCTTACAACTAGGATCATAAAGCATCAATATGCTTTTGCATGTGCCATAGGATTTTTTAAAGGAGACATCACATCTCTTTGTTTAACATTTGGGAGATTTAGGACTCCAAGCTTTTGGTACCGCTTTTCTGAACTGGTCAATAGAGCTTAACAAAATGTCCTTCAGGTGGAGGACAATGCTCTATATTGCAACTGTTCCTGCAGTTATTCTTTCAGTTGGCATGCAGTTTGCTGTGGACAGTCCTCGCTGGCTTTGTAAAGTATGATTCTTTTGTTTGTTTTTGCAAAAGTCTAGAAGATTTGGTTTATGGATACATTCCTGAAGCTATTATGTTTTGCTTTGGTAGGTAGGAAGATTAGAAGATGCTAAGGCAGTTATCCAAAATCTCTGGGGACCATCTGAAGTTGAAAGGGCGATCGAAGATTTCCAATCGGTCAATAAGAATAAGAGCTATGATGATGAGGGCAGCAGGTGGTTGGAACTCCTAGAGGAGCCACACTCTAGAGGTTGTACCGAGGTTGTTCTTGTATATCACATTTAAGTAAATTTTATGGTGAACAAATTATTGATTGTAAGAACTTCCATCAAGCATCTCCATCTATATGGAATGTGTTCTCGAGAAATACATTTAAACGTGAATTCAAAATTCAAACTCCGTGCATTTTTTTTTTTTTTTTCAATTAAGAAACGAGGTTGTTCCTTATGCTGTTTATAACTTGTGAAATTCTCCTGTAGATATTGATGTTGTTTTATTGTTGCAGCTGCATTCATTGGAGGTTCCCTTTTTATACTCCAACAATTTGCTGGTATAAATGGAGTCCTGTATTTTTCATCATTGACTTTTAAAGATGTTGGTATAACAAATGGTGCTTCAGCAAGCTTTGTTGGGATCATCAACTTTGCAGGTTTGGTATATATCTTTAATAATGCACTTAAGAACTTATTTCTGTGTGAAACAGTCTCGTAATTTTGTCAACTGATGTTAACTTCAGGTGCACTTTGTGCTTCATACTTGATGGAGAAGGAAGGGAGAAAAAAACTGTTAGTTGGCAGCTATATAGGAATGGTGAGTGTGTGAAATGATTGTACAAGACAGTAAGCATATAATTGCTGTTGTCTCGAGAAATGACATGATAGCATTTATTTGGCACTGTACTTCCTTATACAATCAAAACTCAGTTAACTACCCAAAATAGCTAAAAAAAGAAAAATGAAATATGCATTGATTGTGATTATAAGTTGTGAGTTATTGTCCTTTTGCAGGCTGTGTCGATGTTTCTTGTAGCAAGTGCAATCAGTTTTCCAGTAGATGAGGAACTCAGCCACAACTTATCAATAATTGGAGTCCTCATGTAAGCAAATTTTTATAATTCGTTATTTAGATTATTTGTCAAATTGATAGATGGATACATAGATATGTGTGTGTGAGAGAGAGAGAGAGAGAGAGAATGAATTAGAGAACTCTTGGTTGTTTACTTTTCTGCGGTGTTTAGCATCATTCTCTTGCTGAATTTAAGGTTTTGTCATGAGAAGAAATCCCATTCCTTTTGTTTCCGAGAAGAAATTCATTAATTCTTGTGGGCTTGGAAGTCTGTTTTCTTTCCCAAGGCACTTGTGAGATGTAAGAAAACCAATGCCCTGAAGATGCTGAACTTATTACTCTTGACACATTCTGCTAGGCATAGTAAGCCCTTCTTTTAAAACAGAAACTTGAGCAAAAGCAGATGAATTCTGTTATAAGATCCAATGAGCCATAACTAACAGTACTATAAATGGCTTGCATCATTATCAGCCCTAATAATAAATGCATGCTATATCAGGGTTTAGGAGTTTTAGATTCAGGTGATCATTGATACATATTAGTATTTAATTTAGATACGTTCAAGTAGTTTTTCCTGCACCTGCAGTATTATTTTCAGTGTTGATTTGGTCCTGATGCTTTTGATGCATAATCCATAAATCTTTTAGCTATATGCACTTCGAGGTAGAATTTGCCAAAGCTTGTTTGATGCTTGTAGTAACAGTTGAAATGAGACTTGTATTAATGATGTATGATCCATTTTTTTCTCTCTTCTTATGCTTAACTTTGATTTATTCCTTCACAAAAATGATGTCGTGCAGCCATGAACAAGTAGCCTCTAGCTTGAGTTCCTACCCTGTGGTGCTGAATGTCCAGGGTTCAAACCTGACAACCCCCTTCCCTTCACTTGAAATTTTCCAGTGTACTATAAAAAATTAAAAGCGAAAAAAAAAAAAAGAAAAAAGATTCCCGACAAGGAAGACACCATATGGCATCCCAAATCTGTCTTGCCTTCTGATCTAGAGTATTCTGAAAATATTTCATTAATATTGCTTTTGCATTCTCTGCTCATGGTTCAATTTTGTATGTTTGTGTGAAAAATTCCAAACAGGAAAGTGAGCGTTGATATAACACAAACCAAACCAATAGAAGTAGTAATGCAAGTCAACCAAACATAAACAAACTAACAAAACCTAGATGCCTTTTATTTGGCAGTTAGTCTGAATTATATTTGAGTTCTCAAGTTATTGTGCTTCTGATTTGTAAAATCCTAACTCACATTGCTTTGTTTATAGAACTTGACTATTCCTCTATTTAGGAGTTGTTTGTTTTGACTGAATTCTGAATGCTGAATCTGAATTAATAGCTTATCGAGCTGGATGATTAAGAAGTGGTATCAAGAGCTAATTGCTGAATGATTAAGAAGTTGTATATGAAGTCATTTTATAATTATAAAACACGCTTTTTTTGTATCCTTTTTATTCAATAAGTTACACAGGTTATTGAATCAGCTCTACCATGGAGCTTTTTTATTCTGACAAAATTTGGCTTACAAATTCAGATAATCAACTTATTGGTTTAGCTGAGACGAATAAGCTTATTTCATTGTTGTCTAAATGAATGAGTTTAAGATCTGACAAACTATCAATAAGACAAAATAACAGACCCCTTACTGAATAATGAAATTAGGTATTGGACATTTAGAATAGACTAGTTTTATATAATAATGCATTAAATATATATATGTACAAGCTGAATTGGACATTATTATTGATTAGTTTCAAGAGGTTCAATAAAATGTAATTCATTACCAAACTGAAAATTGCGTTTGAATGCTTTTTGGAAACTCAAACCAATCGCATTTATTTTGAAGCCAAGATATTTGAATATGTTGGATCTAGTCTGTTCTAGTGCCTATTTGGCATCGTGGTGGGCTACTTTTGGCAAATTTCAGTTAAAATTTAAGGCTCAGCAAACCATGGTTGGGGAAAGCTAAATTTTTTAGCTTTTCTTAAACTATGGTTTTGAGGAACAGGTAAAAGTTTTTAGAAGAAATTAAAATATAGTTTGGAAAGCAGCTTTAAGACCATTGAAGTATAGCGGTAATGGATTGCTTGGTTTTTGTTCATATATGCAGGTATATTTTTACCTTTGCAATTGGAGCTGGTCCAGTAACTGGTATTATCATACCAGAACTTAGCAGTTCCAGGATGCGTGGAAAGGTTATGGGATTCAGTTTTTCTGTTCATTGGGTTAGTATTACAGCAATTATTCTACCTATTTATTTACTCTTTGGGGGGTTGGGGCAAGGGGGATAAAGAAGAAAAAAGAAAAAACAGGAGCGATTTTTCTTAATCTTTGACAGCTTCTGTACCAAAAGGCAGGAGCAATCTGATTTTTCCACTCTTCAAGTAGGAACTGAAACAGAAATGACCTTGAAATTTCATATTATTTTAATTTTTTTATATTGATATTCTTTTTCTTTATTCTGCATTTCCTTTATGATGCTCTGTCGGAATTCATCTTTTCTGAATTGGGTAAATTTCCTTCAGGTTTGTAATTTCTTGGTGGGTCTATTCTTTCTTGACTTGGTGGAAATATTTGGGGTTGCTCCAGTATACACTGGTTTTGGCATTGTTTCTTTGTTAGCTGCCATATTTGCTAATTACTTCACAATCGAAACCAAGGGGCGTTCTCTCGAAGAGATTGAAATGTCTCTGAACCCCAATTTGGCAGCTAAAGACGAGCAATAGTATATCCGACTCCAAAGCAAGGCAATGGATACCTGTGTATATAACCACAGAAATGCTTTTCTCTTGAAGGATTTCAGCTGGTGGTGATTCTTGTTCACGCAGTTGCTTAGCTGTGAACGAGTAAGCTTCCAAAAATTTTGTTTTGATAGTAAGGAAACCTCTGTGGGTTTCTGTATTATAATTTAGCCAACATTGTAATTCTCATTACATCAGTCAAAATTTCTTTTGGTTCATCTCTTGTTTGCTAATTTTATTGGATATAGACGGCTTTCAGCTCACAGGTAATTTTAATTGACCAAAATTAATGAAAACAGAGTAGCATTGTTATAATAGTTTTAGCCACAAAATTTAGTGTGAGTAGATTAATTTGTTGAAATTTAAGGGCTTCTTTTGGGTAATTTGTCGAGATATGGAGTCTTAGTATCATCATAATCGATTTTACGAGCTTAATTAAATATTTAAATTTATATAGATTTTATATTAAATAATGATAACTTCTTAATTGGAATTCATTTAATATACTCAAATTTATTTTGAA
The DNA here is from genome assembly GCF_041381405.1 of Jatropha curcas. Classification (NCBI taxonomy): domain Eukaryota; kingdom Viridiplantae; phylum Streptophyta; class Magnoliopsida; order Malpighiales; family Euphorbiaceae; genus Jatropha; species Jatropha curcas. The sequence continues at coordinate 7,001,368 of NC_143153.1, read as the reverse complement.
ATTTTTTTTTTTAATTGTAAGCAGTTAAGTTCAGCTAAATTAAAATTTTTAATATCAATTTTAATAAAATTTGGATCTTTAAAAACTCGATCTAACTTCCCCGCCGGTCCGATGATTGTGAGCGGGAGGGAGAAGAGGGCTATACCTAAGACGTGATTCCTATACAATTTTAACGATTCACACACCAGTGGACCATTCAGAAAGTGCCACGTGCACATTCCAAGTTGACCGTTAAAAAATCACTTTCGCTGCACTCGAACGAGCAACCATTTCAATGTCTACATATCTAAATCTTGGACTCAAGACTTGTAGCTACAATCTCTAGGGTTCCTTTGGTGGTCGAAAATGGCGGCGCCTACAGAGATCACCGATGGCAATCACGCAGTGGAGCTGATTGTGTGCGACGATTCAGCATCATCACCTCATGATAATGCCGGCGACAGCGCCGGCGCCGATTCGGCCTCTGAGGAAATAGCTCCTCTTTTAAAGCCAGAAGAGAAGCCCAAGATCAATATATTTTCTGTTTCCCATTCTCGTAGAAAACCTAGAGTAATAGCCGTGTCTCTTTCTTTACATTGCTCTTCTTTTATAATCTATTGTTATATATACACACACATGTTTGATGCTGCCAAATTTCAAAAAATTGGATTTGCTTTTTCCTAATAATGCAGCAAATTAGCTGAGGCGTCATTTTATTTGAATGGATGAGTTAACGTAATGGATTTGAACACAAATTAAAAACGAATCCTTTTTAAATACACATAATCCAGCCTGGTAATTCAAAAGCAAAAGAATAAAAAGCAGCTGAAAATTAATTCTAGGACTAGTGGCCATTGAATTCTTGAGCAAACTAGTCTGAAGGTTGGCTGAGTGTTTTTTTTTATAATTTTTTCGGGCCATCTCAATCCTTATAATGTGGTGTTTAGGTATTAGGCAATTGCTCTTTTTCAGTTTAGATTTGATTGTTTGGATTTCTCTTGATTATAGTTTGAGAAATGAAAGTATAGCCAGAACTGGAGAAGTTACTATGGTTAATTTGGCTTCATTTGCAGGAGCAAATGGCAAAATTACCTGAAATGGAGACATCTTCGCTGACACATTTTATTTTGTGGGTGTGGGGTGGATCTAGATACTCGGGTATATTGTGCATGGCTTTATCGTCAACAATCTACTTTGTCATGGAAGTTCTTTCTGATTCTTTCTCTGGTGAGTTGGTTTTGTATCCTAAGCATAAGTCTCCATGTGAACTTTCCTTCCGTTTCTGATTCTGAATTCTGATCTAGCTATTTTGAATGAGTTCGAAGATCACTCCTCTAAGTTGGCCTTAAATGCTATTTAATTATTCCAAACCCTTTTTTTTTATATATATATAATTACTGGAATGTGGGGGAAGTCACCATCCCCATTTCCTGTGTTGCAATATTAGCTAATTGTTCTATTTGCTCCCAAGTGAGGATGTTCTCATTTGAAAGATAACTAAGAATTGAAACCAGTAGGGTTAGCAATTGATTTGTTTCATTTGTGAGAAGGATCTGCTTTTATATTGCCATTGTCATTGGATTTTAAACCTGCTTTTCCTTATTTGCCTAATGCACTTAAGCAAAAGAAAGGGGTTTAAACAATTTCCAAATTAAAATGCTAAGTCTAGAGATGCATTGTGCCAAGATGCTTTGACCTCTTATTTTAAATCTTATATTAAAAGATAGGGATATGGAATGCTATACACCTATCAACAAAAGTTAGGGATTTGATTCCTCTCTAAAGTAGTCATGATCATTCAGCAAGATCAGATTAGAAAAAATCTCTATGCCTTTTGACTACTTCCTTCAAAAAACTTCTTATTTCTCCTCTTGAAAAATGGGAATAATTATAAAGGTAGTTACATAATGTGTTAGCCGTATCAAATGTTAAATGTGAAATATCTACTTGTTATTCTAGATATTTGAATCTATCATTAATTTTTCACTTAAAGGGCGCTTGGACCCCAGAAGTGTTAGGACAAACTTGTTTGGTAAGATTTCTAATGAAGAGCTGATAACTAAGGCTTGTATCAGATATCAGTAGTTGACTCCAAAAGCTCCATTTTGGAGCTTTTTGTTATTAGCTACTAGCTAATTTATATTTATATTATATTTGGGTACATTTCAATAGCAACTGATTATTAAAAATTTTTTTAAACAACCAACTAACAACTTTCAACTACCAACTACTAACTATCACATCACGAACAACTAAACCAAATGGGCACTTAGTCTTATTTCTTAGTTACATAATGTGTTAGCCTTGTCAGATGTTAAATGTGAAATATCTATCTGTTATTCGAGATATTTGAATCTATCATTAATTTTTCACTTAGAGGGCGCTTGAGTCAGCTATTTCATACAGTTAATAGCTAATTTGTAGTTGTACTCAACAACTGTTAGGACAAACTTGTTTGGTAAGATTTCTAATCAAGAGTTGATAACTGAGGCTTCTATCAAATATCAGTGGTTGATTACAAAAGCTCCATTTTGGAGCTTTTTGCTATTAGCTACTAGCTAATTTATATTTATATTATATTCGGGTACATTTCAATAACAACCCATTATTAAAATTTTTCCAGACAACTAGCTAACAATTTTCAACTCCAACTATCAACTATCACATCACGAACAACTAAACCAAATGGGTCCTTAGTCTTATCCCTATCATTAATGTTTTACTTATTCCTATCACTTATCACGTGCTTCCTATGAATGGATAAATAACACTAGGGATCACTAAACTTTTTTAAGTTATTCCTAAATTGATCACAAAAGATTAATGACATAGATGAATGATTAGCGTTTATTTTTTCTTTTTCAATTGAACACGTTTAAAAATTTCCAAACAAGAACTCTGTTGGAGGCACAGGCATGGACTACCACCTCACCCACATAATATGAATTAGCAAATATGCAAGGTCCATGCTCAATAAGGACACCTCTCATGCATAGATGACATTAATGTTTTTGAAGTCGCACTCTCTCTCAAACCCTATCTCGTGTTTGCTTGCTAAGAAAATGCAAGAAAATTATATTTTCTCGCTAGCCAAACAAAAAAAAGTTGAAAAATGGAATTGGAAATGCACCATTAGTTGCAAAACAAGCTGTCATTAGCCAAGTAATCATAAACCGAAAGCTTTTATTCTCTTTCAAAATAAAACTTCCAAAAGTGACCCTTGACTTAGATTATCTTGGTGTGACCATTGAATCCATTCAATATTCTTGTGGAGCCACATTTTTTTCTTAATATATGCATGAACTCACTTTCTTATATCTAATGCTCGAACCATAGCACAAGCAAAAATAAAACAACAATAACAACAACTAAGCCTTAGTCCTAAACTATTTGAGTTTGGAATATGAATCCTTTATTTCCAATATTCACTTTTATCAAATTTAATAGTAATGCAAAGCAAAGTATAAGTCGGAAAAAATTTTCCTATTGCATAGTACACTCATAGCATTCCCCCATTTCATCCATCTTACTTGAATTTTATGAGAAATATCTTCATCTATGAGACTCCCCTTTTGGAAGGTAGAACCTAAATATTTGAATTGATTACATTTAGGCACGAAAGTACCATTTAATCTAACCTCATTTTCCTACTACTTCCTTAAACAAAACTTGAGCTACATGTATTCCATCTTACTTCTGCTTAACCTAAAACCCTTATCCTTAAGAGCTATCCTCCATAGTTCCAACTTTTGGTTTAATCCCTCACTAGTTTCATTGATTATGACAATATTATCTACAAATAACATGCACCGAGGAACATCCTCTTGTATATACTGGCTATCTCATCTGGTAAATAAGCATCTCAAAGCAGATCTTTGATGTACTTTCTTTTCTAATAAGCATCAAAGTACTTCCTTGGCGCTTTGTCATAAGCTTTCTCTAGATTAATGAACATCGTGTGTGGATCCTTTTTCTTTTCTCGATAAATTTCCATCAATCTTCTAGGAAGGAAAGTAGCCTCCTTTGTGGATCTACCAAGCATAAATCTAAATTGGTTCTCTGACATCTTTGTTGATTGCACGTACAAATAAAACTTTATCAAGTTCAAAACCTACCTCATTCATTTCCTAATCATAGTCCAAGCCTCATTGACTATGCTTACCTTTACATATCCACTGATAATTACACGTAACAAATCAAATTTCTTTCTTAAGCTAAACAAATCTGCTAATGATGCTTTCCTTATGACTTGTTGGCTTGGGTTCTTTCACTTTGCTTTAAAGTGAAATTTAACAAGTATTGGGGAAGAAAGAATTGTCTTGTAGTAGTTTGAGTAGTTGTTTCTTTTGGGATTACCTTTGAGTGATGAATCCTCTTCTGAAATTATTCTTCATATTCTAACCTTTAAATGATAATTCATTAGGTTTAATAAGTGTAAAGAATTGGAGTTTGGTTTCGAAGTGGTTTACTTTCTACGACTTATAAATTGAAAACATTAGGCCATAGGCAACATGTTATGGTCTGCCTCATGGCTGATCGCTTCAAAAGGTTATCATTGTGATTTCTTGATCATAGACAGTTAGAACCGTTCTGCTTTTCAATTGTGATGTTTGCTTGATTCTTGTCAATAATGAGATCCTGAACTGTTATTTCATCAATGAAGGACGATTGTATTGTTGATGGTATTTAGATCATTAGGTTATCAATTGATGCAAATGTTTTTGAGGTTTCTTTTCCTTCTGGTTTTTTTTTTTTTTTTTGCCTTTTGGGTGGGGGGGGGGAGAGGAGGGAGTGATTGACAATCAATAAACTGGAATTGTCAGAATTCTATTGTGAGTTCAGTTTAATTGGTGTGGCTTGAACTTTTCACATTGTGATTCCTTACTAGGGGTGGCCAAAATCCGGTTTTCGGAACCAGAACCATCGGTTCCGAACCGGTTCGGTTCTGGTTCCACCAGTTTTGGAACCGTGAATCGGCGTTTCCAGCTCCATTCGGAACCGACGGTTCTAGTTCCATCTGAAACCGGCCGGAACCGGCCTGAACCATCGGGAAACCGGCTAGAACCGTCGATTTTGGAACCATTGAGGAACCGGAACCGTTCGGTTCCAAACCGTAACCAAAACTGTTAATTTTCGGTTCGGTTTCTGGAACCGAAACCGGCGGTTCCGGAACCGTGGCCACCCCTATTCCTTACAGTACCTTACTTGCACTTTGTTTAGCCCTTGTCTCCCTGGGTTTTCTGTTGGACAGTGATGAATGCAGAAAGGACGGTAGCTGGTAAAGCTTTTTAATAATATAGAGTACCATCATGCGTAGCCTTGCCTTGTTCTTTCTTTAAATAATATTTTATCAGCAGTAGTTGTTACTTTCAGTCAGAATTTAATGGCTTATGCTTTTTTTAAATTGTAATTTGTAATGGCAGCTCGGTCAATACCTTTGTTTGAGAGTGCATTTACAAGATGCGCAATAGTATTGATATTATCATATGTGTGGTTGAGAAGAAGTGGACAGCCAATTTTTGGAGCAGCACATGCTAGGAAACTTCTGTTCTTGAGAGCCTTAGTGGGATATATCTCGTTGCTGAGTTTTATTTATTGGTCAGTTCCATCTTATGTACTTGCTCCTGCATTTAGTTACAGAGTATTTGGGATTGCTTGCTGACCAATTCTCACTGTCTTCACTGCCTTGCTTCCAAAATCTCTTTATTTGATTTTGAACTTTATCTTTCAGAACTTTGACTAACTAGCACAGCATTGTAATAACTATTAGTTGGCCTCCTGTTTTTGCTCTTTCAGCATTCAGAGGTTACCCTTGTCTCAGGCTATTGTATTAAATTTTACAACTCCAATTGTGGCATCAATTGTGGCGAAGATGATGTTCTGTGAGAAGTTAAAAATTTCAGATATTGGAGGTATGCAGCATTTTATTCTTTTTACTCTTTTTTCTTTACCTGGTCTACTGGATAAGCTAGTCAATTGGGTGGGTTGAGGGGGGGTGGGCGGTGGGTTGGGTGTTCATTCACTTTCCCCACCCTCCAGTTAAAAGTAGTATTTGTTGGGTGGGAAATGATTATTTTACTAACTGCCTTTCGTTTTCCAGGTCTTGCTTGCAGTTTCTTTGGCATGCTCTTTATTTATAGAGAGATACTTAGAACACAAGGTAGAGAAGTGAGTTACCTATCCTGTGCTGAGAATGTTTGCTTAAAGAATATCTGGACTTGGAAGAATTTCTTTGTAATTTTGCTGTTTATCAATTATGTCTATAACAAAATAAGGATCCCCGTGCCTTTTGGCTGTTTCATGCCCTATTCATACGTGTTTTGTTTAATGCAAATGGTGCTAATGGTCTTTCTGCTTGAAATCAGAAGACAATTGAAGTGTTTCTTGAACCGTCGTCACTCTTCTTTTCAATTATTTGATTTGGATCCTATGAAGAGGTTGTGCTGCAAGGGAAAAAAAAATCCCAGAGAACAGATTATTTTTCATCAATTTGATTGTTCATTCTTGTACTAGCAAAAACATTAGTCTGTGGGAACAGATACAATGCATGGGAGAAATAGGCCTGTAATGGGGAATAATACATGTGCCCTTTACTTCTTTTTTCCTTTTGAGGTTTCTTGAGCTTTTTTTTCCTATAATTTTATGTATGGTGGATTTGTTCTCTTCTGCATGCTTCAGTGGACCTTCCACTTCCTGTCCCTTTCTTTCCTTTCTTTTCCTCTCCAGTTGCAGTGCTTCTATTTTCTGGTACAACTGTTCATTTATTGTTTACATTATTATGACAGAGAGGCGGGTTGGATTCAATGGAACTATAAGGGGAAGCCACCATTTATATGCAGTATTGCTTGGTCTGCTCTCATCCATAACTGGTGGAATCAGCTACTGCCTTATAAAAGCTGGGGCAAAGGCATCTGATCAGCCTCTGTAAGATTTATGAATGGTTTTGGTTGATCTGAAAATAAGATGTTATCGATCACAGTGCTAGATTAGATATACATGATTTGTCGTCTGCTTATGATGGTGCAATTGTCGTTATATCCTTTAGAGCAACTTTATTTTCTGATTGTCACACAATTGATCATCATCACTAGGGGTGAGCAAAATTACCGACCGAACCGAACCGACTCATTTCGGTTCGTTCGGTTTGATGCCCAAGAGAGGTTTGGTTCATTCGTTCGTTCGGTTTGAACCGAATTTGTTGCTCGGTTCAATTCGGTTACTCAAATATTCGGCAGTTGGGCTTAGAAGCGAACCGAAATGATAAAAACCCGACAAAAATAGACCGAACCAACTGGATCGGTTCATATACACACTTCGGTCCGGTTCGGTTAATTGTAAAGAAACTTCATTTTATATTTTGTGGCTTCGGTTCGGTTCAAACCCGTTTGCTCAGCCCTAATCACCACTAGCACCACTAGCACCACTAGCTACATTCTTATATGCAACTGGTATCCTATCTCATTTGGTGTCTTAAAATATATAAATATGTACTTTCTCTTGAAGTATGTGCTTTTTTTTTCAGGGTCACTGTTTTTTCATTTGGCTTGCTCTCTACCCCTGCTGCAGGAATATGTACATTTGTATTTGAGGTAAGTTCCATAGCATTGTTAATATATAAGGTTTAACTGCTAGTTCCAACTATTTGTCTCTGGATGCTTGAGTATTGAATGTCACAGTGTTAAGTTAAGATTGATTTTTATTATATGCTGAGGGTTCTAATATCTTAATTTTTATGTTATATTTTACTGATATTTTTTCCTGTCTATTTGAGGCCAAAATTAGTCTGTGTGAATAAAGCATATCTTTAAATTTAAGAAAATGTTTATTGATTGATTGATCGTAAGCAATATTTTATCGTGTGAAATTAGTACCATATATAGTATCACAGTCAATAAAATTTACTTTTGCATGTTTTCTTTCTATCATTTGCGTTGTTGAAGAGATTGTTCCAAACTTCATAATATGCCATGAAAACTGTCACACCTCAATTCAACACTGCTTCATGTAAATATACTTGAATCCAGAAGCAGATTCAGTGTGTATTCCATTAGAGATAAAAGAAAGATTCAAAAATTTGCTAATTCAACAATGTGAATGGAATATAATGAGAAGTATGTTTTATAAAGCATGGAAACCTCAATGAAACATCAATACAAATTACTAAAAACAGGCATCCTAATAATGCTTTAAGGCACCTAAAATTAATAAAACCGAAAAGAAGCTAAAATTATAAGAAAGATTTAAATACAACAGTAATTGTAATGTGTTTGTCCTGTAACACCCCTTCCCGGTCCACCCGTTAACCCGAATAAACCGAGTCGAGATGCTACAAACTGGTTGACTGTATGGCCTGACATGCTGAAATCATAATGTATACTGAATATAATCTCATTCTGATGTTGTTTACAAAAATAATGTACTTAATGTTTACAAGACATGATACTAGTTTACAAAATGAAATGGGCCCAACTGTGTGCCCTGTACATGCCATAAAAAGGGTAGACAAAAGATACACATTAAGATGATTAGCTACCCTGAAGACTGAATCTTCTACAGATGAACTGCAGCAGTTGTACGCAGACTCTCTACGGTCCAATCTCAAAACCTGCGAGTTAAACAGGTAACTCGCTGAGCAAATAAAGCTCAGTGGATATCTCAACATAGAAAGAAGCAATTAAACACATACATGTATAGAAAGAACCATGTAAACACATGTGGCACATATAAGCACACACATCATGATACTTTCATGATACCTTGATTATCTTGTGTACTGTTTATAATACTGTATAATTCATGAAATGTTATGTCAAGATATCTGTATGGCTCCATAAGGTTATAGTGAAACCGAAGTGATAAGAAAAACTGTATGAAACTGGATGAATACTGTATGCTTGGCTGCTATGGCCTGTATAATCATATCCACTCAACGGCCTGTAGCCGGAGTACCAAACTGTATGGGGCGCAGATCTGCTATCCTATGTCGCGACATAGCCTTATCTACATGGTTTCTACCTAACCTCAATGGAGCATAATGTTGGTATGTCAATATTATAACACAACATCATATTCATAGTTCATAATTTCATAATCCATAATGTTCATTTGATATCACATCATTTGTATGCTTGCATGTTGTTTTGATGCATGGTTTAATGTTGTATTTTGGTGTTAAAATGATTGGAGGCATATAAGTGAAGCAAAGGAATACAATTGCATTGAAAAAGAAGTCCAAAGTGCATGAAAACACAAGTCGCGAGCGCGTACTTTAAAGTCGTGAGCGCGTAGAATGCAAAATGAGAGACAGTGAGTTATCGGGCACAAGTCGCGAGCGCGTACTTGAAAGTCGCGAGCGCGAGATGTGTCAAATGAGAGACAGAGAGTTTCAGGTGGAAGTCGCGAGCGCGCATTTGAAAATCGCGAGCGCGAGGTGTGCAACGCGAACTCTTCATGCAATTCGCGCGCGCGCTTCCAGCCTGCACTGTCTGTACTCTTTTGGTCATATCTCTCAATATACAACTCCGATTTGGATGATTCAAAAACCCATGTAAAGCTAACACATAGAGAAACAAATAACTCTTGTATGACACTTCCTAATTCCATCATTAAATGGGGTCAAAATCAAGATGAAGTTACTGGTAAAATTTCCAGCAAAACCTGTTTCAACATAAACTCACTATTTACTTCATTTATTCACTTCCTCCCCTGTTTTCTCACCATTACCAGTCCTCCCACTCAACATGAAGCAATCTTGCCTCATTAGCAACACACCACACAAATTCTCATGCAAAGAAAAAGATAAATAAAAAGAGATATCAAACCTTCAACCAAAAGAGCTTTAAACTTCTTCTTAGCTTCCTTGTTCTCCTACTTTGAGCTTCCCTCTCCTAAACATAATCACTCTGATAAATCATCTAAAAGATCACAAAAGTATGAACTTTAAGAAAAGCTACTTACTTGGATAGAGTTCTAGGTTGAAGTTAGTGTGTCAATTACATGAAAAGTGATGGAGAAAGGAAGGAGATGAAGAGAAAGATGAAAGAGATGCAGAGGAAGATGAAGATGAAGAAGACGTTGACGATGAAGATGAAGAAAATGAAGAAAGCAAATGAAATGGAAGTCTCGTATACTTCCCAACCATCTCTTTAAATGTATGGGACAACTACCAAATAAGACCTACAGTTTCTACATGTTACATTTTAATCCCTCAACTGTATTGTTTGAGTGCAAGTAAGTCCACTTATAATCCCATCCCATTCTACCCCAACCGGGTTTGGTTTGGTCCGACTCAACTCGACTCTATGAAAAGACTCGACTCAATAGGATGTCACATGTCCTGTGTAAGAAGATAGCTTCAACAGTTTTCTAGGCTTGGCTTGGACATATCATTTTTTCCTCGAGTAAGCTTAGTCCATATTTGACCATTTGTTTTTAAATTATTCCTTACATAAAAAAATATATATATGTTACTTCGTAAATCACAGATAAGAAATTGTGATAATTTCATTAATATTTCTGTTTTTTTCTTTTAAAAAAAGGATTTCTTGGTTTGCTTCCTCCCTGATGCCTGCAAATGGCTGCTGGGTATTGGATGACAACCCATGGCAGAATCTGAAGGCACAATTGTATGTATGACTTAGTGCATGTGCAATTCACCTTGATGATGGAATTATAATGAAAAATGAAAGTCTGCATATCCTATTCCAATTTCATATTTGATGTTACCAAGTATAATCTAATGGTAATCGAGGTATTAGACTCCTAATTTGATTCCTTGTGTATCCAACAAGAAAATTGACTCATATTTTAGGAATTGTATTCTATTTCCTTTTCTAGAGAAACTAAACATGCCCTAAGTGTCGGGAGGCCTAATCACTACCAGTAGAAATCATTAATTTTCATCATTTTTATGTGTTAACTATGTGGTCTATAGACTCTTCTGTCTTTTAGGCCATGTTTGGATGGAGGTAAGTTATGGAGGGAAAAAAAAAGCTAAAGACAATAATAAGGGAATGCTATTTTCCCTTATTTTGGAAGATATCCTTCCAAAATTTTCTGACTGAATTGGAGGGAGGATAGAAAATAATATAACAATGAATTAGTGAAGGAAAAATAATTTTATTTTCCTCTTATATCCAAACACAAGGAAGGAAAACAACTTGTTCCTTCAAATTTTTTCCTTTTCTCTATATTGTCTCTCTTTATTTTCTTTTCTCTAATCCAAACATAATGTTAGTGTTCCTAAATAAGTTTTTTTTTTTTTTTTTTTTTTTTTTTTTTTTTTTTTTTTTTTTTTTTTTTTTTTGTATTGCAGGAATTTGTGTTGCCAGATCTATATTCATTCACTCTCATGCTCATACTGGGTGTTCTGGCCTTCTTTGTAGAGGTGCTTCTTTAAAATATAATTTACCTCCTTGCTTCACAGAGCTGCTGCTTACATATGCAGTAATTTCAACATAAACTGATGAAAAATGGCATTTTGTTTTCACCATAAGTTTGACTGGTACTTATTCACTTCTAAGCATTTTTGCTACATTCCAGGTGTTTTTAGCTCGTGGACTCCAGCTAGAGAAGACCAGCAGAGCTGCAAATGTCCAGTACATTGAGGTACCATTTTGTTCTCTCTCTCTTACTTCTTGCAAGTTGCATTAGGAGCTTGAAGTGCGTTACCATTTATGTTCTATACTTCCCTTGCTTTCTGCTTAATACTGAAAATAACTACTAAATTACCTGTCTATAAAATAAGAGGAGCAATCGCCTGCTTTATTATTAATTTAATTTTAAGTTAATTTCCTACACATTCTTCTCAGCTGTCGACAGATATAGGTTTTTTTTGTAATTCATATTTCTCTCAGAACTTTATACTTCTGGTCGTATGCATTAATGAATTGTTATCAAGGTTGTAATATAATCCTGTATTACATAAATCATTTCTTGCCTATGTTTCAGGCTGCCTTGTCACAGTTGTGGGGCATTGGTTCTTCAAGGATATCTCCATCGTTTGGTGGTCTGGTTGGATGTTTACTTATTCTAATTTCAGTATGCTATACCATTTATGTTGGACCTGACAAAGAAGTAGAATAATAGAATCATGAGAAACACCAAATTGGTGCAATAATTTTGTTGTTACCAACTTGTTGATTTTCAAATCAAAGGTGATGAAACTTGCATCGCATGAGTGGCTTTTAATTGACTGTATCCATGAATACTCTCTCACTCAGCCAGACCCTGCCAAGATTCCCAACCAAACCAGAACCGGTCTGATTCTGCTGGAAGCTGGAGTTAGGGCGATAGGCCAATCCAGGAATGAACGAGCCAGCCAGTTACTGTTCTGACTAGTTGCAGTCAGTTGCCAAACCAAAGAAATCTTTTTTTAACCAAGTTTGGAACCAGTTCTATTGAAAACCAAACCCTTATGACCCTAGAAATTTCTGGCTGTATGATTCCACTAATTGACTTTGATAACCACATGACTCGCCAAATGGTGCCCAGCAACTTTTATCACCTTTTTGTTTTTTGTTCTGATTCAGTTTTAGGGCTTTTGTTAGAATAATTTTTTTTGAAGTACATAAAAGTCACTTTTGTAGAGTTGTAGTATAAAATATCATGAGAAGTATAAACATCATTATCAAAATTATTACTGAATTGCAATTATTGATGCAATTGCAAATAAAAGAAATATTTCCAAGATTGTTTGATTTCAAATTAGAGCAAATGTATAATTACAAACAAATGTTAAAATAAAAATTAAATACATTTAATAAAAGAAATATTGGTCACAATAAAATAATTTTGGAATCATCCCTACATATGTTCGACTTCAATTTACATCTAATGGGCCAAACTTCCATAGTTTTGCAGCAGCTAACAGTTGCTACTTGTTAGCTGTTCTCCAATTTTTTTGTCATTTTTGTTCATTTATTCTTTATATGGATCGCATGATCCTTCAAATCTTCCAGCCAGCCTTAGCCATGAGTCGAAAATCTCTCCATAAAACTTTTTTTTTTTTTTTAACCACAGGTATCTAAACCCTATATTTTATCCACTATGTGGCCAATTTCTCTATTTTTTTTTTCTTCTCTTTTAATTTTGAATTTTATATTAAAATTTTTTTCAATGAAGTAGTAACTTTATTAAATAACTGAAGAACATCAACTAGAAAAGTTGGAGGATACGTTCTCTTTCAATCACATCAGACATAGAACTAGTCGCCCTAGCAATCGAATGAATAGTTCAGTTCGCTAATTTCTTAACAAAATACAATGAAAGAAAAGGAAACTCCCGCGGTGGAGCTTTACAATCATTAATTAAAGAACCAAAATAAGACAGATTAAGAGCATTACCGTTAACAGCCTGAAATAACAGTAAAAAATCACTTTCAACCTGAATCCAAGAATAACGTTTCTCCTTGATCCAGCTCTCCACTTCCCGTATAGTTTAAAACTTAAATGAGATTAAAAACCCTATTATTTGATTATGAGTCCGAATAAAAATAAAATGGATTTTGCAATTTCAGTGAGCTATAAAAAAGAAGATGCAAATATCCTACTTATTTTCTCGTTAATTTATGTTTTTCAAAATTTATAATTTTACACTTTATTATAATATATATTTATATTTAAAATATTTTGAATTTTATTTATTAATTATATTTCAAAAAATATTAGTAGTAATAAATAGAATTATATTTTTATATATATAATAATATTATTATTATATATATAATTCGGGAATGCAATACCCATACTCAAACCTCATCACATCCTCAATTCTCATACTTTACCCAATACCCTATCGAATAGAGAATATTATACCTATCCTTAAACCCGACGGATTTGGGTATATCCAGGGTACCTATCATCTGTGGGTACCCATGAGTATTTATTACCATGGATATTCATTTATCCACTGGATCATATTATTTAAAAATTATATTGTATTGAATTAAAAAAAATTAAAGTATTTGTCTAAATGAGTTATATAATACGTAAAAAGTATGAAAATAAACTAACACGTAAATAAATGTTCGAACAATGATAAATTAAATTTTTAATTTCAAAGTTGTTCTTTTTATCATAATATTTCACTCAAACGTAACGGTAACAAACTCTCCAAGTGTAATTATAATAATAATCAATTAATAGAATAACTAAAAAATTCACGTAACAAAATCATCAAACATAAAATATTATTATATGAAACACCAAATCATTTTTATCATTATGATTTTTCTCAATTATTTAAAATTGAAATTTAAATCGATCATGTGTGATCTGATCGGTCTTCCTACCTTTCGCAATAGATGTAGGGAGTGAGAGGTCTCGAGTTCGAATCCTCTCCACCACAAAATTATCACTAATTTAGTGAATGTCATTTAAAAGGGAGGGCTGCCCCCTCTTGTGCAGCGCATAATATTATTCTGGTCTGTTAAACCTCTCATATATCCAAAAAAAAAAAAAAAAAAAAAACTTAAATTTTAAAAAAATTTGACCAATTCAAATTAATATATGAAAACTAGAGTGAAGTTATATTGCATTATAGTTCATTAAATTAAAAGTAAAATTATAATTTATATAGATAATTTATTATAAGTAGCCAAATTATTAAAAATTTCATATTATAATTTGAAAAAAAATTAACCTTTAAATCTTTAGAGATTTGAATTTCGAGTACGGGATCAGGTTTATTATAGCAATGTCTATACCTTATCATACCCGAAATGAAACTTCCAGATTTATCCAAATCTAATCAAAATCCTAAAATTCGGATTTGACTAGATTCGGAGTGAGTGTATAACCATTGGATTGGGTTGATTTTGTCATCCATAGTTTGACCCAATTAATAAGAATGTTCTTTTTTTATCCATGAGAAATGAATAAAATGATCTTTTTCCGTTTACTTCTATTAATAAAACAACATTTCCTTTAATAGTAAAAACTGATAATCTGCATGCTCTTGTCCAATGTAACTATGCATGCAAGGGTATGTTGGCTTTCTACTGACGTGGAAATGGAAGTTGATTGTCTTAAGACATCGATGATTTTGCACAAAAGCTATCTTCTTCCCGATCTCTTATATTTTGTTAAGAAATTAGCAAATCAGATAGCTTATATTATTGCCGCCGGTATTATTTTTACGTCGGACGAGATGGAGCGGGATTTATGCCCTTCTTCTATTTTTCACATTTTCTAATTTGAAATTTTTTTTGAAAGAAATTTGATTTTAAGCAATATATGATAGTAATATTTATTTTCAAATAAATAAATAAATTCCGTTATTTTTCACAATCACTAAATTAAAGTACGAATGACCAATTATATATATCCAGCAGAATTGAAATTTAAATTGTAAATTAGTAAAAAGAAAATAAAAAGGGAAAGGGTAATGTTTTAAGTGCAATGATATGGTGGTGGCAGTGAGAAGAGATTCTTATCTTGAGAGGTTTGAAAATGAAAGAGGAAATAACGTTAGAAATGGGTTACGGTTTGATGGGAATCGGATTTTCGGAATGTGTCGTCGTGATCGTCAGAATGTTTTCTGAGAACCGCCGAAAGCCAAACCCATCTCCACACGCGCGCTTATTTGACTTTGCCTTGTCCCCTCCAATCCATTTGCCCACTCTTTTGCCACTTATTCACCGTTTTGCCACTTCGACGTAGAAATAGTTAGTTTCATATTTGTAGACTAACAAAATAATTACGTTTGATAGTTAAATTTCTAATGTATATTTAACATACACTTGTTATTACAATAAGGTTGTGTTGAACAGTTTTTTAAGTACATTTTCAGCATTTTGACCGATCATAACGTCAAACGTTATTTTTTATATCAGTCGGTAACATATAATTTAAACTAATTTTTAGAGATTAAAATAACGTTTTATAAAAAGTTAACTCATGTAACGTTTAATGTTTAACGTTTTATGAAAAACTACTCAAACAAATAACAGCTAAACGCTACTAAAGATATTATACATAAGTGACAACAATAGTTAAATATGTATATATTAATCTTTTTTGGAAAATTGTTGTGGTCCTATTGACTTTTACTTTAACCAATTGAACATTTTAAACCTATTAAATATTTTAACTTGCAACCATTCTATTGAATGCTTCAATTTGTTAGATTGATTAAACACTTGTTGTATAATTGAAAAAGCGAAAACTATTATTTCAAAAGTTATAATAATGACACGTCAAATTAATATTTTGCACATAAAAGTTAAAAAATTTAAAATTATTATCAATAACATGAACAGTTGTGTAATATTACTAAATCCGTAACTTAAGGAGTCTACTAATACTCGTAAAATTTAGAATATCACAAAATTGTAAAAGATATATGGTGAATTTATTTATTTGACTTGGTAGAAACAATTATTCCAATGGTTACTAAGGGAAGAAGGAAATGGGAAATACCTTGGATCCGTGACCTACAAGTTTTGAAGAAGAGTACTAAAGTTTAACTTTAAAGGTTTATGGTCTTCCCTTATTTCATCTAAAGTGACTATTTTTTGCTTGGAGAGTGTTCTTAAACAAAGTCCCTTATAAAGTAAACTTATTTATAAGAAAAGTCTTTCAAAATGTGTCCTTTTTGTAATTTGGGACATTTTTTGCTACTATTTGAAGTTGCGAGAAAAGTATGGTTGTCTGTTTTTAATTAGTGGAATTTGGTGGGGTCTTTCGTAATAATTTGGTTGAGTTAAGTTGGCAATATGAAAGTTTAATCTTTCATAAGAGAACTTATGAGATTTGGAAGTTGTTGTTTTATAGTGTGGGCGATGTCATACATCCTACTTAGGAAAAATCTTGTGAAGGAAAATTGAAATTTAATATTGATGGTGCTATAGAAGGGAAAATCAGGCTCGACTGATATTGGAGGTATGCTAAGAAAATCAATAGTTTGGTGGTTTGCGTATTCTGCCAATTTGTTGGCACTTCAGATTTTAATGAAGTTGAACTTCTTATAATTCTTAATGCCATGAATTTAAAAATACAGTTTTAATTATTGAGTTGGATTCAAGGAATGCATTTTGTTGGATTTAAAAAAAGAAAAACGTACTTAGCGGTGGTGGAGAGGTTTAATAAATTTGATGAAGTAATTGCTCATTTAGACTTAATAGGGTTAAGATGTATTAGTAGATCATGCAACCATTTTGTACATGTTTTGGTCATGAAAGGTGTTGAAGGTCCATCTCCTTTTCTCACTTGGTTGTAATTCTTGATTATCCAATTTTGTTTTCATACAAATTTTTTTTATTTGGTTAAAAGGGAAAGCCAATGAGAACTGTAAGAACATCAAATAAAATAATACTAGCAAATTAAGGACATGGAAGTCCAACGAAACATGTGATGTCCCACAAGTGTCAAATTAATAGATTGGTTTAAAAAGAACTTTCAGGACTTATAAAAGAAAGTTAATTCTCTATGATTTGATAAAGTCAAAGGCACAACTTTTATGATAAAGAAATTAATTTCAATATTTGGAAAATAAAAATAACACAAAATTGTATCGTTTCAAGTTATAAATTGTTTTTTTCTTTTTTGGTATAGTTTTTAATTAGTATAACTCTTGAATCACGTCTTATCAACCAATTTTACTTTTCTTAATTTGCTTATTTTGTTGGTATAATAATTTTTTTTTTATAATCAAAATGTGTAATTTCCATCCAGCCGTATAATGTAAAAGATTTTCGCCCTCTGATTAAAAGAAGAAAATAAATAGAAAAAGATTAGATGAAATATTCAAAAAGAATGAATACAGTAAGTTTGTATATGGTGACTTCACACTATAATGGATTGACTTCTATTGCTGTAATTTAAAATTTTAAGTCAATATTTTAATTTTTTTTTTTGTTATTTTAAATTTAATAGTCGATTAAATAATTATTTTTATCAAACACATTAATTTTAAACTGCAATATAAAAAGTTAACGACTAATATTTAAGAGTCAATAGCTATTAAAACAACTAACGACTGGTACTGTAAGGTAGACCCCATTTGATGAAACGTCAGTAAAATAATTGATAGTTACTAAAACAATAAATAGCTACTAAAACAACTAAATTACTTATGATCTTAATAATCAATACGTCGATAATTATCACACACATTTTATTTTATTTTTTTTAAATATTATATTAATATAATTATTTTTGCTCTTATATTTATTTGGTAACAGTGACAATTGCGAGTATATTAAAAAAGATGAGTGATGCCATAGTTTTAATATTATATTTAAGAAAAAAAAAAATCCTACATTGAAATAACACTAGTTGAGCAATGTTTGGTGGTAGCGGCGGTAGCTAAAGAATATAAATGATGCTGGGCGTAGTCGTAGATTCAATCTATGGCTATAGCACTATAAATGGTGTTACATGACTCAGATGGATATTTTTATTTTATTTCAATGCATTAGTCTATTATTTTTCCTTTCAAAAAAAAAAAATAGTCTATTATTTTTATAATATTTGTATATTAATTATTTTTTTGAGTTATTTACAAGTTTTTTTATCACCAAATTTATTATAAAAAGTAATCAGTTTTATAATTTATTTATTTTCATTGATGAACAATTTTAAAAACTTTTTTTAAAAAAAGAGGCTCGATAGAAGGATGGCCATGATTCACCGAACGTGATCCAACGGTCATGGGCACGGTTACCCAAAGGGGTAGCATACTCGATCAACATCGCTAGAGTTACTACACACCTGAGAACAATTAAGATGGTCTTTCATTTTGAACACCTACCAACTTTGTCCCCTCTCTCTGCCAGTGCAATTCTTGGAACCTCTGCATGAATACTGTGGGTCCTACTCCATAGATAGATCAGAGGGCCCTTATCAACTCTCCTCCGGGTTTCTTTGATTTTCCAATAATATCGCAGTCAGTGGGCCACCACCACCTACGTCACAAAATCTTTATGATCACTGTTGGCTTGGGATACAATTGTTCTCTTCATTTTTTCCCCGGTAAAACGACACCGTTAGACTGTAGAATAATCATCGTTGTCTTTGATTTGACCGTTTGGAGAAATGTGGGACCGGTGCCGATACTCCCACTGGATGGCTATTTGGTAATTGTAACAGATAATTAGGGGCGAATTTGAAATTTGAAAAAAACTGAATTTCGGAAGGAGAGGCTTATCGAAGGCAGAAGAGGAGAGAGAGAGAGATTGATTTCGGCTTTCCAAATTGTTCTCTTCTCTTTTTCGTTTATTTTTTTTTTCTTCTTTTGCTAACTTTTGTTTACTTTATATCTGGACTTTACTTTGTTCTTAGTTCCTCTTCTTCTTTCTTTCTTCCTTCCTTTCTTTCTTTTTCTTTGTTTTCTGTTAATCTATCGAACGAAGAAGTTTTAGTAATGGCAGTGACAGACATTACTCACCCTCCTATGGAACAGCTTCAAGACCTTGAGTACTGCATAGACTCTAACCCTCCTTGGGGTTCGTGCTGGCTCTCTCTGTTTTTTCTTTTCTTTTTTCCAATTTTTTGTTTCATCTCTTTCATTTTTATGCTTATTGAGTAACTGTTTCAACTTGTTCATTCTTTATCGTCATCATTCATCCATACCTCGTTATCGTTAGTATTTTTTGTTTTTTGCTTAAGTATGAGTCAGGAAACTGTGGCATTATAAACTTGAATACAATCAGAGAGAGAAGGAAAAATATTTTTTTAAAAAAAGAACAGGAAACCTGTGTCACTATGAGTAGAGAATGTGTTCGTGTGCTTTTTCTTTTCGAATTTTAAAGTGGGTTCATACAGAAATTTTGGCTGAGGAAATTTTGGACTAATTAATGAACTTGTTGAGCAAATGAAATTACAAGCATTTAGTTTTGGTTCTTAAGTTTTGAATTTCGAATTCTTTATGTTTTGTTTGGCTACTGAGAAATATTTTATGTATTTAATGTAAGTGGAAGGTTTGTCGAGTGTTCTGAATAGATAGGAATATTTCAATTTAAAGTATTAAAAGATTTCCCATTTGATCGTTGATAAGTATCAGATAGACATATGTTAATGTTTCTTCTTTAATGGCTAATATTGTGACCAAATGTTTTTGGTGTTGCAGCTGAAACCATCATATTAGCGTTTCAAAACTACATTCTGATGTTGGGTACAAGTGTAATGATCCCTTCATTGCTCGTTCCAGCGATGGGTGGCAGTGACGTAAGCATGTTATTCTGCTTAACTACCTCTCTTTCGCTGTAAACTTGGAGTTTTGTATGCTTGCGTTTTTGGTTCTTACTTAGAATATTGAGGGTGCTGGAATGGAACTGTAAGCTTTTGATTGAACCCAAAACTCGTTCTTTCCCATATATGCTACTAACAGAGATGAAATTCAACTATGTTATATGGGTTTTTGTTCTTTGATCATTCATTTTGATTTTTATTTTCCTTCTCCAAATTCTACGATCCACTGTATATTGGGTATATGCAGTATTTGTTTGCCAATGGTTTTTGGCCTAGAATATTTACTTAGTAGAACGTGTAATTTTATTATGTAGTTCTTATCATATCTGAAATTCCCTTGTATATTAAGAGTCTTAATGGCATCACGCAAATGAGGGTCCCTGTGTTCATATATATATAGATTGGGTATCTTTTTTTAATTTGCCCTTGTTTTTGTTTGTTTCTTCTTCTTCTTTTTTTGACAACATCATTGTTCGTGCAACCAGGGGGACAAAGCACGGGTGATACAAACTCTGCTTTTTGTAGCTGGCATTAACACACTTCTACAAGCACTTTTTGGAACCAGGTTGCCAGCGGTGGTTGGAGGGTCCTTTGCTTATGTTATTCCTGTAGCCTATATTATAAATGACTCCTCATTGCAACAGATTACTGATCATCATGAAGTAAGTTTTACCAGTCTTCTTTCTGCTCTTTGGTTAATGTCAGCCAACCGTGTAAACAATATTTCATAAAACTTATTCTGTGGCCTTTGAATACTCATAGAACTAATTGAGGATGAATTTTACCTTTGGACATATCCATAGAGCTGAGTTTTTTCCTTCAAACCTGAAAAAGGTTAGCCATTAAGCAGAGAATGCATGTGGCAGCTTAAATTTAAGCTAATCTCGTTAAACGGAGTCACCTGTCGAATCCCCAATGTCTTGTTACTGCATGCTCTTAGGTTGTTTGTTATAATCTTGAGCTGTCATCTTCATGATATAGTTTTAGCCCCAGTCCAAGAATCTTATTTCCTCTTCAGAAATTGTTCTCAGTAACTCTTTTATTTGATAGGGTATTGAAAGAGATCTTCCCATGTGATTGGTTTGCAGAGATTTATACAAACAATGCGGGCTATCCAAGGAGCTTTGATTGTGGCCTCAAGCATACAAATCATATTGGGTTACAGCCAAGTTTGGGGTCTCTTTTCAAGGTATATTACCAGTATTAAAGGTGTAATTAAATGATTAAGCAATTCAATGTTTCTCTTTGTTCAGTGTTTTTTTTTTATGTATTTTCAGGTTTTTCAGTCCTCTCGGTATGGCACCTGTGGTTGGATTGGTTGGTTTGGGCTTGTTTCAACAAGGATTTCCTACAGTATGTACTCTTTTGATTTGACATATATTAGCCTAACCCTTCAGGTTGCATTTTTCCTATTCCGTTTTTTGTATCTTGGGGACTAAAACTAAATTATAGTAGTAGTTATGGATCCCAACATTTGTGTTATCAGTTTATGCCTCACAAAATCTAGCATATCAGTTCTCAATATAGTATTCTATTGAAAATGCTGTAGAATCTTACTCTTAAATGTAATTCATGATAGGTTTTTCTTAATTTTTGTTCACCATTTCCATTAATTTTTCAATAAGAGATCAAATGTAGAGACTTGTTATGTGCTTACATGCGTCATGCATATGTGATTCATTGCAGTCACAATAACTGATAGGCACTCAATTCCTCTTGTACCATTCTTTCTGCTAGTTTCTTTAAGAATTTCACACTTGGTATCATTTTTCAGTTGGGCAATTGCGTGGAAATTGGATTGCCAATGCTTTTGTTGGTTATTGGATTTTCACAAGTAAGTGATGTTCTATAATTTGAGTTCTGACCCTAGGATTGTATTTTCCTCTCCATGAAGTTTTGATTTTGGCATTTCAGTATCTGAAGCATGTGAGACTATTAAGAGAACTCCCAATATTTGAACGATTTCCGGTGTTGATATGTACCACAATCATCTGGATCTATTCCGTTATTTTAACTGCCAGTGGGGCATACAGGGACAAGCCAATTAGAACTCAAATTAGTTGTCGTACAGACAGAGCAAATCTTATATCTACTGCTCCATGGTATATCAAAATCCCAACTCCAATTGTTTAAATTTTTACTATGATTTCGGCTTCTGGACTTCATTTGCGATGCTACTTCAGGTTCAAGTTTCCATACCCTCTGCAGTGGGGCCCACCAACTTTTTCAGCTGGTCACTCATTTGCTATGATGTCTGCAGTTCTTGTGTCTATGGTTGAGGTATATATGTCTTAAGTTTCAATAAGTAGCACAAGATTGTCGTGTTTTGGTTGCTTGTTATTATGCTGTTCGAGATATCCAAATGTGCCAGTATCAAAATCTGCACTGATGCTGCCAAAATGTATACTTGTGTTTCAAAGGATTGTCTAAGAAACTTTTTAGTCCTATAACTACCATCTTTGGTAAAATTGATGCACAATGTTAAATATTTTATGCTGCAGTCAACTGGTGCATACAAGGCAGCATCTCGGTTGGCTATTGCCACACCACCTCCTGCTTATGTATTAAGCAGAGGCATTGGCTGGCAGGTAAGTTGATTTAACATTCTTGTAGATTTACTTTCTTTTGTTTGCATTTGCTAACTCCTATTTCACTCTAGCATCTAGGAGATGATAACATCATCAAGACTGTAAAAATTTTGAACTTGGACATTAATTACATTGACAACTGTTCTTTAACCCTTTTTTTCTGGGATTGTTTGCTTAATTTATGAGTTAAATGATATATCTGTTGCTTTGGCAGGGCATTGGTGTATTGCTTGATGGTCTTTTCGGAACAGGAACTGGTTCCACTGTTTCTGTGTAAGGAACACTTTTAATTAACTCTGTGCAGCCTCTTGTATCCTTTGTCACTTTTTATATCATTCTGGTCATAACTTGGGACTGGGTCAAATGGTATATGTAGGACAGATTCGATGTGAAAGTCATAGATTTGGTTGTGTTTCAGGGAAAACGTAGGACTCCTTGGACTAACTCGGGTCGGAAGTCGCAGAGTTGTTCAGATTTCGGCTGGCTTCATGATATTTTTTTCTACCTTAGGTTGGTATTCTCGTACTTCTCAGCCAAATTTGTACATGATTTTTTTCAAATTTCAAATTTTAATTAAAACAGGTAGACTTGTTTTAGGAATTAGAGATGCTAAGCCAATATTTAGAGCTATGTTTATAATGAAATTTTAATGCACTCTTAATCTTTTCACAGGGAAATTTGGGGCTGTGTTTGCATCCATACCATTCCCAATATTTGGTGCACTATACTGCATTCTCTTTGGCCTTGTTGGTATGCCAATGTTATTTATTTATTTATTATTTACTTCCTCCCTTCTTGTTTATATTCTTGGATGACAAGTTCTTGCCTCTTCCAGCTGCTGTTGGACTATCATTTCTTCAATTCACAAACATGAATTCAATGAGGAACCTCATTATTACTGGGCTTTCTCTTTTCCTTGGCATTTCTGTTCCCCAGTTTTTTAATGAATATTGGAATCCCTCGCGGCATGGCCTCGTACACACCAACGCCGGATGGGTAAGTATACTGAAGAAATATAAGATTTGGCAGATGCAAATTCCAATCTGAGTTAATCCTAAACAGTATTTGTTTATAATTATACTTACGGTCTCTTTGCAGTTTAATGCATTTTTGAATACGATATTCTCTTCTCCGGCAACAGTGGGTTTGATCGTAGCAGTCTTTCTTGACAACACATTAGAGGTGGAGAAGTCGAAGAAAGACAGAGGAATGCCATGGTGGGTAAAGTTCAGAACATTTAGAGGAGATAATAGAAATGAAGAGTTCTACACTTTGCCATTCAATCTCAACAGATTCTTTCCACCCACTTAGAGATCAGGAGCAACCTCAACTCAAGCTTAACCTAATTATCTGCATCTCTTGAATTTAATAGGTGTAAATTCATCATCATTTGACAAATGCTGATCTATTTTCATTTATTGTCAATCCCATTTTTTGTGGACAACCATGTCCAAGACATTGTTATTATTATTGTAGAGCGTTAAGTGCATGCTTCGACTAGCAATAAGAATAGAAATCAGCTCACCCGTTGCAAAATTACTTCATTGAAACGAAGAGACTTGTGAGCTGCTAAATTGAAATTTCTCACTGAAAAATCAAAATTTACTTCAATCTTTATTATATATTGTTTTAAATTAAAAGAATTTAAAAATGAATAAAGGATATAATGAATGAATATTTATTTTAAATATCTTTTTGACTAGAGCGATCCATGATTATAATTTTTTTTTCTAATCAAATTCCATTATTCCAAAATAAAGAAAATAAAAACCCATGAATTTCCTGATACATACTAATTATTTATTATAATTTTACATTTGTCCCATTTAATTTATCAAATTTGGAACCAAATAATTAATTACCTATTATAATTAGAATATTAAAAAATTATTTGAAACAAAAGATTGAAAATACATTCCGAAGCCTCAGACAGCCAGTCTAATATTGACATCAAGTGAAATTCAGCCGGTAATTCCAACTAAATAAAAGAAATCCTCATAGGCTTCAGATCTCTCTTTCCCAAAATTTATAATTTTAAAAAAATTATATAAATAATATTAAAATATTAAAATGTAATCGCCGAAAACGGCTCCGTAGATCAACTGAAACCAGATCCACAGGTTCCTATCAAAAGGCGAAACAAGAAATTGATTTCCGTCCAATCATAGCATCGCCGGTCAACGCCACTGGCTACCGGCGACGTGGCATCGGACGTTACTATTTTTCAAAAATAAATAACAATCACAATACTACCCTCAGAGACCCGTTTCAAATCACCCACACAACGGCACACCGTCGCCCACAGATCCCGACCAATCAACAACCCAAACAGAAAACGAAACCACAAAGGAAACGAATCAGAAGGACTGCAATTGGCGGATGTGAAAAGTGAGTTCGTGAGTATGACCGCTGGTGATTAAAGTGTCATACGGCACTTCCTATCTAATGGGATTGCTTCCTCATCGGGATATTCACAGAATGTCTAAAATCGAACTCCTAAAACCGCCAAATAGATGGATCTATCAACATAAAGCATAAGAAACTATACTCGACATTGCTGTAAATATTACCTGAGACGTAAGGCAGAGGATCAGAGCTGAGGAAAAATATAGACGAAGAAGAGGTTTATATAGAAAAGTGAACCGTAACCCTAGCTCGAAATTTCAGCGATGATGGTACATAGGCGTTGGGTTGTAGCCGTACTAAACAGAGATTGGGTCAAGTTGGGCTCTTTTTATCATCTGATGAATCCAGTGGTTATAAATGTTTCTAGCCCAATATGGATCAGTCTTCCAACAGTCGATTTTAGATTATTTAATTTCGTTTCATTTTCAATAAAATTTTATTTTTTTCATTGATATTTTTTATCTATTAAAAAGTAATTAGTCGTGATTCCAGAATTAGAGTGGGTTTTTGTATATTATTGGAATAATATTATTGTTATTGAATTATATTGTTATTTTAAAAAGTTTTTAATTTGTAATTTCATTCTAAAACTAAGAATGAAAACGATAGAAAAAAGTTTAGGTAAAATTTTGATTAATAATAATAATATTTAACTTTTAATAATTTTTAGCTCTCTATCTAGGTATTCCCTTGGTTGTTTTATGTGAAAATTTTACTCACACTGAGTTTATGGCCCCACTTATAAACCAAACTAATGAAATTAAAAAATTTTAGTAAAACGAGGGTATTTTTGACTATATATTTAAAAAAAAGTCAGAATATTTTTTAAAAAATCTTTAGTTTCATTGCTTTACTCCATAAGTGAGAACATAGACCCGATCTAGGCAAGTAATTTCCTGTTTTCATTCAAGAAATGCTACGTCCAATTCCTGTTGCCTTAGCATCCTTGGAGAGATGAATCTAGTTTTATAATAAACTACGCTTCGCACGGAAGTGTTATATGTTTTTTAAATAAATATTATCATTGAATTATGTTATTTTTAAAAGTTTTTGATTTGTGAATAAAAATAATTAAAATTGTTCTAAACAATTTTTTATTAATAATAATATTTAATTTTTATTTATTTGAATCTTCAAATATCAAATGATGTATACACATGTTCGAATTTGTGAAAATCTCTCTCACAGTGTTGAGACCTTTCTCTCTTATTTTTGATTCCAAGCTTTTTCTTTAAACACGTAGATTCCTTTTCATTCTTTATTCTTTATTCCTTTCCTCTTTGTTTTTCATTTACAATGGAAAACGAGAGTGAGGCAGAGCGGCTGGTCAGGGAGGTATATCAACATTTGCATCTATAAGAAACACAAGGGGTTGTGGAGTATGTGGATGATTCAGAACAACATGAACAGGTCAAGGAAGAGTCTGCCTAGGAGAACTGTATTGTGGGACGACTTCTAACAGAGAAGACCATTAACTTCATGATTTTTTAGCAAGTCATGGCTAGTATGTGGAGACCGGTTAAAGGTATCTTGATTAAAGAATTAGGAAATAATGCTTATTTTTTTCAATTTTTTCACCATCTGGACGTGGAGAAAGTCATTCAAGGTGGCCCCTGGAACTATCAACAAACTCCTTTATTGGTGCACGAAATGAAACCACAGGAAAATCCTCGCCAAGTTGAACTCACTAAGCTGCAGCTGTGGGTTCAGATACATGATGTTCCAAACGGTTTTAAGTCAGAAAGAGTCGCTTGTGATGCGGCTAATTACATCGGTGGGTTCCTTGAAGCTGACCCTCGAAATTTTCTAAGAATTTGGCGTGACTTCATACGAATTCGAGTACAACTGGACGTAAGACAGCCATTAAAAGGAAAGCTTTTTGTCAAGAAATCTAAGTTAACTGCTTGTTTAACTTTCAAGTATGAAAGATTTGTTGGTTTAGAAGAGCAGAAAATTAAGGAAGAGAAGGAAATTCTGCAGAAAAAGAAAAAGCTGCAGATTTTGTGAGTGTGAAGAAACAATTAATTTCTTATTAATTCCATTACAGCATAATGTAAACATTTATAGTAGAGCTAGTCTAAAGTTTGTTCACCAACCTTCCATAAGTCAAGGAAGGTTGTTCACCAAACCTACCTAAAAGCAAGGTAGTTCACCTACCTCTTGATTTCAACAAAATACAACAAAATCTAAATGACTTTAACAAAATACCTCCAAAAATTGTCAACAACACTTGCATCAATAGCTGTAGCTGTAACTTTAACACTCCTCCTTGATGCAAGAGTTGAGACAAACACCAAGTCTATTCCTAAGAAATTCAAATCTTGGTTTTTGCAATGCCTTGGTGAAAATATCTGCTGTTTGGTCTTCAGAATTGCAATGAATAATCTGAATTTCATTTTCCTTGTCAGCTTCTCGAATTGCATGATACTTGATTTTGATATGCTTGGTCTCGTTTGGCTGCTGTAAGATGGTTTTCAGTTGGAGAATTCATGAATCTTGACAGTAAATTTGTTGCAAACATGATATCTGGTCTTGTTACAGATAAATACAGCAAAGAACCAACCATGCTCCTATAAGTTGAAGCATCTATAGAGTGAGAACCATCATCCTTTTGCAATTTTATTCCATGGACTGTAGGTGTACTCACTGGTTTGCATTTGCTAAGTTCAAACCTTTTAAGCAGCTCCCAAGCAAATTTCTTTTGTGAAATAAAAATCCCTTGCTCATCTTGAGCAATTTCAATCCCAAGGAAATAGCACATTAAGCCAAGATCATTCATCTCAAAAACCTGCTGCATCTTCAATCTGAATTCTTGAATTAATTGTAAATTGTTACCTGTGACAAGTAGATCGTCAACATACACAGAAACGATAAGCACATCACTTCCTTGTTGAGTTACGTAAAGTGTTGCCTCATTCAAGCTTCGTTTAAAACCCAAATTCAGCAAGTAATGATCAATCTTGGCATACCAGGCCCTTGGGGCCTGTTTTAAACCATAGAGTGCTTTCTTCAACAAACACACTCTATTGCTTCCATCATTAAAAGCTTCAGGCTGCTCAATATATACTTCTTCCTTCAAAGAACCATTTAAGAAAGCTGATTTCACATCCAATTGAAAGACTTGCCAACCTTCACTTGCTGCTAGTGCCAAAATCAATCTGATAGTGTCAAATCTTGCAACTGGTGCAAAGGTTTCTGTAAAATCAACCCCTTGCTGTTGAGCGTAGCCTTTAACAACATATCTTGCTTTGTGCTTATTGATGGAGCCATCAGAATTTAATTTCAATTTGAATACCCATTTAGTTCCAATTACATGCTTATTCAATGGTCTAGGAACTAAAATCCATGTTTCGTTCTTCATAATCATCTTCAACTCCTCCTCCATGGCAGCTCTCCACTCAGGCAATTTTAAGGCTTCATCCACCTGAGTTGGTTCAAGTGAGACAACATTACATCTGCTGTAAATTTCCTCTAGGGATCTAGTTCCTCTAATTGCATAATCATCTTCATTTGATTCTTCTTCATTGTCAACTGGAAGTTCTTGCTCTTGCTGAAAATCAAGAATTGATTTAGAATTTTCTGGTTCCATTTTACTCCAATCCCATTCACCTTTCTCATCGAATTTGACACTCCTGCTGACATACACCTGTTTAGTAACAGGATTCAAAATTCTGTAGGCTTTGGATTCACTGCTGTAGCCTACTAAAATTCCTTTTTCAGCTCGTTGATCCAATTTCTCTCTTTTTGCATTTGGAATAAATGAATAACATATGCTTCCAAAGATTTTGAGATGACCAACCGATGGTGTAACTCCAAACCAGCTTTCGAAAGGAGTTTTTCCATCAATAGCTTTGGTTGGAAGCCGATTTTGAAGATATACAGCAGTGTTTACAGCTTCAGCCCAAAGAACTTTGGGTAGATTTTTCTCAAACAAGAGACATCTCGCCATATTCATCATAGATCGATTCTTTCTTTCACTTACACCATTTTGTTGAGGTGTGTAAGCTACTGTTAATTGATGGTGAATGTCAGCTTCTTGCAAATATTGCTTGAATTGATTGGATGTAAATTCAGCCCCATTATCAGATCTTAAAATCTTGATTGGGGAGCCAGCTTGATTCTCTACCATTGATTTAAACTTCAAGAACATTTTGAAAACTTCAGATTTGAATTGGAGGAAATATACCCAGCAAAATCTGGTGTAGTCATCAATAAACAATAGAAAATACTTGCTGCCATTGTAAGATGAGACACTCATAGGGCCACACACATCAGTGTGTATTAATTCAAGTTTCATAGAAGCTCTCCATGCTTGATCAGATGGAAATGGTGTTTGGCTGAGTTTGCCTAACTGACATATTTCACATATACTGCTGTCTTCTTCAATTATAGATGGCAAATCAGCAACTAACTTCTTGGATTGTAGCAATTTTAATGAATTGAGATTGGTGTGACCAAGTCTCTTATGCCACAAATCAGATTCTTCTTTATGACTCAAGCAAGATTCTTCTTTGAAGTCTCTTAAATTTAGAGGAAAGCTTCTCCGTTTCATTTTGACAGCAAATAACTTTGAGCCAGAAGGATCACTTATTTCACAAGTTTTATCTTTAAATAGCAAACTGTAATTCTTATCCAGCAATTGACCAACCGAAAACAAGCTTTGATTTAGTTCCGGTACGTAAAGAACATCGGAAACAAGCTTTGTACCTGAAAGAGTTTGTATAATCACATCTCCTTTGCCTTTGACATCAACAAGCCTACCATCTCCAAGTCTAACTTTTGAAGAATAGGTTGTATCCAAGCTATCGAAATTCACCAAGTTTGGTGTCATGTGGTTAGTGCAGCCACTATCAACAAGCCATGCTTCTTTAACTTCAATTGAGACACCACATTTTTCAATTTCATTTACTGCAAATAGTTGTTCTTCATACTTTTCAGAATTTTCGGTGACTTGTGCATGATGACGGGCTTGTGTTTGCTGATTCTGGTTTGTAGAACAAACTTTCTCGGTGTGACCAAATTGCTTACACACCTTACATTGAGCTCCAGGTCTGAACCAGCAGTAGTTCTCAGTGTGGTTTGTTTTTTTGCAATGTGGACAAGGTGGAAATCTGTCCTTCCTCCAATTTTTTCTGAAATTCTTCTTCATTTTTGGTTTTCTGTCAGTTTGCTGGCCTCTTGAACCTCCTTCTTGCATTTTTGTTTTATGAGTCACAACAAGAGCCTTCTCTCCAATGGTTTCTTCTTCCCTATAGGCTTTTCTTTGTTCTACAGCTTGTAGAGCATTTGAAAGTACATTCAAGGATATTTGTGACATGTCCCAAGTTTCTTCAAGAGAAGAAATCTTGGCTTCAAATTTTTCAGGGAGAGTCACCATAACTTTCTCCACAATTCTCTTCTCTTCTAACTCTTCTCCCAACAATCGAATTTGGTTTACAATTTTCATAACTCTATCAACATAATCTTTCACCTTTTCATTTTCCTTCATTTTCAACATTTCAAATTCTTTTCTTAAATTGAATATCTGCATCTGTCTAGTTTTTTCAGATCCATGATACTCAATTTTTAACTTCTCCCAAGCTTCATGTGCTGTCTCACATGTCATAATCTTGGTGAAGATAGGATCTGCAACAGCTGCATGGATATAGGACAGAGCTTTTGGAGCCTTAGCAACCTCTTCTTCATGTTGTCTAATCTGCTGAAGGGTTGGATTTTGATTAAGAGGTGGAGGTACTCTGTTTTCCTCCACATACTGCCATAATGCAAGCCCCTTGAAATAAGCTCTCATCTTCACAGCCCAAACATGATAGTTTTCCCCATTAAAATGAGGTGGTGAAAGAGACATGCTGCTGGAAGCCATTTGAGGAAAAGCAAATAAACAGAAAAACTTCACAAATTCTGGTTTATTTGGTGGCTTTCTCTATGACTTTCACTCAAACACACACACAGCCCTTTGAGATCAAGGTTGCTCTGATACCACTTGTTGGTTTAGAAGAGCAGAAAATTAAGGAAGAGAAGGAAATTCTGCAGAAAAAGAAAAAGCTGCAGATTTTGTGAGTGTGAAGAAACAATTAATTTCTTATTAATTCCATTACAGCATAATGTAAACATTTATAGTAGAGCTAGTCTAAAGTTTGTTCACCAACCTTCCATAAGTCAAGGAAGGTTGTTCACCAAACCTACCTAAAAGCAAGGTAGTTCACCTACCTCTTGATTTCAACAAAATACAACAAAATCTAAATGACTTTAACAAAATACCTCCAAAAATTGTCAACAACACTTGCATCAATAGCTGTAGCTGTAACTTTAACAAGATTAAACACATTTTGCTACTTTTGTGGTATCATTGGCTATACTGATCATGCTTGTAAAATGCTTTATGATTTGCCCCAAATTCTAAGAGAGAAGTTTGGTTATGGTAGTTGGCTTAAGGCAGATTCAAAATGAACATCATAAGTTGGAGCTCGGTGGCTACCGACAGAACAAGACCTAATGGGATCTCCAGTGGTGAAGGCAGCGAATGCAAAAATAGGAGCTCCTATAAACGTGTTACATGCAAAAAATATTGGAGGGGATAAGGTTGATAGCTCTCATGACTCTCATTCCGTGCATGATAAGGAACTAAAGTCCCACTTGAATGACCCTACTACAATTCTAGTGGATACGATTCTAGTGTTTGACCTAAAAAGGAGATGAGTGGAGAATGATACTGACTTAGGAAAGGAGATTGTCTCTGACGTGGATAGGGAGTGTATGGAGGATGAAGTGGTCCCAAAAGCTTTTCAAACGGATCCAAAAAATGTGGAATTGGCGGGCTCTGGTTCCCTGGCTCGCCTGAATCAATGAGTACATTAAGTTGGAACTGTCGGGGGCTTGGGACCCGCCTATAGTTCGGGCTCTAAAGGACCTTGTGTCCAATAAGAAACCCAATTTTATTTTTCTCATGGAAACAAAAATAAAAAAAGAAAAGGTTTTTGAAGTTCAAAAGGATTTAGGCTTTAGCGAATGTTTTGTAGTTGATCCAATTGGTATAGGTTGTGGGCTGGTTCTTATATGGAGGGATGCTAATATGGCTCGACTATTAAGTTATTCTCAACACCATATTGATGTGGAGGTCTGTATCAAAGGGATGGAACAGTGGAGGCTTACAGGTTTCTATGGATATGTGCATAGAACCAATAGGCAACTAGGGTGGAACTTGCTGCACTCATTGAAAAACAAGTCGCCTTTGCCTTGGTGTATCATAGGCGACTTTAATGATATTATGTATCTCGTGGAGAAACAAGGATATGGTGTTCATCCTAGGTGGTTATTGGAAGGTTTTAAAGGTGCTTTAATGGATTAGCAACTGCATGATCTGGGCTATGTCGGACCACGCTTCACATGGGAAAATTGGAGGACGGATTTTGATGCGATCAGGGAGAGACTTGATTAGGTGATGGCTACAAGTTTATGGAAATCGATTTTTAACATGACCAAGGTATATGTATTGGAAACTAATTCATCCGATCATTGCCCACACTTTCTTTCTTTGGGAATTCAAATTGAAAAATATGTTCAAAAACGCTTTCGGTTTGAAAACGCTTGGACGTTGGAAGCTGATTGTAAATAGATGGTGCTTAAGGGTTAGACAAATGGTAATTTTTGCTCATTACAAGATCAAATTGCATCTTGCTCTCGGTTTCTCCATTCTTGGGCTAAAGATCACCATAAAGATTTCCATAACAGGTTATGGGAGGTAGAGAAGCAACTGTCTCTTTTATGCCAACAACCAAGTCTTGATATGACTGTGTTACGGCAAACGGAAGCAACATATGGTGAATTGTTATTGCAAAAAGAGATGTATTGGAAACAGAGATCGAAACAGTACTGGCTCATAGAAGGGGACAACAACTCAAAATATTTTCATGCTATGGCCTCCAACAGAAACAGGAAGAATTTTATATCCCGTTTGCAAAATGAAGAAGGAGCTTGGGTCAATTGGGAGTCGGGATTATTTGATGTTATTTTGCGTTTCTATACTAATTTGTTTATTTTATGCAGGGTGATCCTGAACCAATTTTGAGTCATGTAGAACGCAAAGTTTCAGTAGAGCAAAATAATATGTTGCTGGCACCATATAGAGGAAAAGAAGTTCGTGAAGCACTTTTTTCTATGCATCTAGATAAATCCCCAGAGCCAGGCGGCCTAAATCCAGGATTTTTTCAAACATATTGGGACGTGGTAGGGGCAAATGTTATTCGAGAATGCTTACTATGTTTGAAAGCTAATTGTGAGATGCCTGGTCAGAATCGAACAAATATCATTCTTATCCCTAAGAAATCGACTCCAGTTACTGTCACAGACTAGAGGCCCATTTCATTAAGCAATGTCGTTGACAGGATTGTTTCATTAAGCAATGTCGTTGACAAGATTGTCTGCAAGGTTATTGCTACCAGATTAAAACAAATATTGTCAGCGTTTAATCACGGACAACACTATTATTGCATATGAATTATTTCATTCATTAAAGAGAAAGACCCAAGGATATTTCAGCTTTCTAGCTTTGAAAACTGATATGTCCAAAGCATATGATAGAATAGAATGGGAATATTTACGGTTAATCATGCTAAAGTTTTGTTTTGTTGAATCATGGGTAAGCAAGATAATGCGGATTGTTACTACAGTAAAATATTTTTTTTGTCCGGGGTGCTGAGGAGCATGGTCCTTTACTTCCTGGAAGGGGTTTGCACCAAGGAGACCCGTTATCACCTTATCTATTTATAATTTGCGCTAAGGGATTATTGGCAATTCTTTCGAAGCTCTAAGCTCAGGGTTGAATTCATGGTGCCAAGGTATGTAGAGGTGCAATTCCAATTTCATATCTTTTCTTCACTAACGATGCTTTGTTTTTTACCAAAGCAACAACAGGAGAGGATATGGAATTAAAAAATTGTCTGAATCTGTACGAGCAAGCATTCGGGTAGCAGGTTAATTTTTCCAAATCGGCTGTGGTATTCACTCCAAATACTGAAATGGAGTTAAGGAGCTCAATTTGCACTATTCTGAGTGTCAATGAAGTTCTTAATCATGGCAACTACTTGGGCATGCCATCTATGGTTGGAAGAGATAAAAGGAAAGTTTTTCATAATGTAGTGGAGAAGGTATCTAACCCAATCCATGGCTAGAAATCCAAATTACTTTCCAAGGCAAGGAAAGATGTTTTATTACAAACAGTGGCTTAAGCAATGCCGAACTACTTGATGTCCTTATTTTATTGCCACTGGATACTTGCAAAGATATTGAAATTGTGATGAATTCTTTCTTATGGTGTCATGGAGGTCAAGATGAGGGAGGAATTCGATGGCTTCGCTGGAAACGTATGTCTACTCCTAAAATTTATGGTGGTTTAGGATATAGAGATCCCCGACAGTTTAATTTAGCTTTACTAGCTAAACAAAGATGGCGTATTTTGAAGTTTCCATCTTCTTTGGTAGCAAGGATTTTAAAAGCTCGTTATTTCCGTGAGAATGAGTTTTTAGAAGTTGCTGTGGGTAACAATCCAAGTCAAATTTGGCAAAGTATTTGTGCCGCGAGATCGATTTTGCGGAATGGTTGTTGTGATAACTACATTCATATATGGAAGGATCATTGGCTTTTAGACACTTCTAATCCTACTATTCAAACAGAGTTCATAGAGGATTCTACTTTGCGCATGGTGTCTGACCTTATAGTAAACAATCGTCGGAATGAGAACTTAATTCGATTTGCCTTCATGCACAGGGATGCTGAGCTTATTCTTCATATTTCTTTGGCTCGATCACGATCTGCAGATGATTGGATTTGGAATTTGAATAGAAAAGGCGAATATGTGGTAAAAGAAGGGTATAAGGTAAGCATGGCCGGTTCGTTGAACCGCCGGTTTCGGTTCACAGAATTGACGATTCAAAATTTTTAAAATGTTGAACCTGAACTGGCCCTTTAACCGGCAATTCTAGTCCGATTTCTGTTCCGGCCGGTTCCGATGATGGTTTCCAACGGTGTATATATATATATATATATATATATATATATATATATATATATATATATATATTAAAAAAAATCGGTTCTAACATTACATCTTTTTTTCAAAAATATTAATATGAGTTTAAAAAATATTGGTATATTTTATTTTAAATAAACTTTAGAATGCTCATACTCATATAAGAATAAAATTAATTAATTTTACAAAATAATCAAATAAATTATCACTTTATTTTGTTTAAATGTTATTAATTAAATAAATTATAAGAAAATTTTGAAAAATGCTTCAAAAGAATGTAATTTTAAACTTAGTAAACAACTTAAAAGGGTAAAAAAAAAAATAGAAACAATATAAGTTTACACTAAATATTTCTCTCTTTTTTTACCATTTTACTTTTTAGATTTTTAACTTTCAAAGTAAAGTATATTTAAAAAAAAAAATCTTAAGTAAAGTATATCATGTAGTAAAATATTATTGAGACTTTTAGAGATGTATAAAATAGGATAAATGATTATCATTTTAAAAATAAAAATATAAAATTTTCAGTTCTAACAGGACCGGAATCACCAATTAACCGCCGATTAAAGGCCAGTTCAAGTTCAAATTTTAACATTCATATGAACATTATCCGGCCCTTGAACCGCTGGTTCCAGTTCAAAACTTTAAACCGATAATTTTAATCCGGTTCTGGTTCATTTACAGTACAGTTTGATTCCAGTTCAAAATGAACCGGTGGCCATGCCTAGTATAAGGTGGCTACTGAAGGTCTACTTCTTGATCACAGCAATGCAAACTTTCCATGGCCGAAATTGTGGCAAATCATAATACCAGGGAAAGTACAATTACTGGTGTGGTGAATTTTACGTGAGGCTCTCCCTTGCAAAGTCAACTTAAGAAAACGCCATGTCGAAATGGATGACCTTGTCCAGTATATGGTGA
Source organism: Jatropha curcas (assembly GCF_041381405.1). Classification (NCBI taxonomy): domain Eukaryota; kingdom Viridiplantae; phylum Streptophyta; class Magnoliopsida; order Malpighiales; family Euphorbiaceae; genus Jatropha; species Jatropha curcas. Next base: position 6,965,261 of record NC_143153.1, on the reverse strand, counting down.
TGCCCTAGAAGTAGAATTAGTATAAATGCAACGTGGATGTGGCAATTCTAGGAAATGGCTCTTTTGGCTTAGGAATGGTTATATGCGAGAGTAAGGGCCTCTGTTGTGCAGGTAAACTAAGTATCTAGCCTGGTCGTAGAGATCCTCAGCTTGGAGAAGCTCTATGCTTTCGTGAAGCTTTGAGCTGGATAAAAACATTACCATTTTTCCCTATTATTGTGGAGAATGATTGTTTAATTGTTACACAGGCTTTAGATTCTTCCTAAGATTTTTATTCTTATTTTTCTTTAATTATAAGAAACTGTAAGGCTCTTCTTAATGAGCTTTAGGGTGTTTCATACACTTTGGTTAGGAAGCCAGTCGCTCATTCAATAGCAAGGGTGGCTAATTTTATGTCTGGTTTTGAATAGGGGTATGTCCTCCTTCTTTCTTGTTTGATTCGTTATCTTTTGATATTAATAATATGCGCTGAGCGCAACATTCTGCAAAAAATAAAAATAAAATTATATTTTTGGCACTCTTATCTCTTATTTATTTTATTTGAATATATTGTATAATTCTTATGTTCATTTGGAAGCTACATTCCTATCTGGGCTCGATTATATATAAGAATAAAATATTAATATAATAAAACATTAATTAATTTCTTTCAAATCCTATACATTTTATTAGTCTTCTCTCTCAACAATCAAAATAACACTAATTTTTACTAAGCAGTTGAGAAGCATTAAAAAAAATATATGAATTTGCATTTTTTACAATTTTCAAATAATAAAAACTTTTCTTGAATTTATTAATAATTTTATGATAGTGCAAATACACATAATGTGATATACTTAAAAGCATATTTGATTATTCTCTCTATTTATACACATTTGACCTGTAAGCAACAAATATACACATTCTTGAAATGGAGTATCAATGTATAAGATCTATACCTACAACCAAATATTTTCTGAATTTGGTGACACATTGTCACTTATAATAAAACTATACACTTTACCTGCAAATTAGCTCATTTGGCAAAGAAAAAACCTCTTCCTTTCTCTCTTCCTGATCAGCGGATTCAGAGCGATCAGGTAAAGCTCATTCCCATACCATGAAGGTAGATCGATTGACATATACTCAATTTTCATATCAATGCAAGAAACAAAACCAAGCTGCAAAGAATTATAGTTCCCAAGCTAAAGAATTATAGTTCTGTGCATTAAGGTAACAGAAAATTTGTGTATTATTAGGTTTCTAAGATTTATGGGTGATTAATTGTTTAGATTAGATTAAATATGTACATAGATATAGATAAGAACACATTCAAAAATTTAAATTTAAATTAATTATAATTATATATTAATAATATTTAAATAAAATTAAAATCCAATCAAATTATAGAAAAATAAATATAATATTTCAAAAATCCAAAAAAATAGAATAGTGAACAAAAGAGAACGTCAGTCCACATAAGCGGACACGTAGACGTTTATAGATGCCAATTAGTCCCATTGAATTTTCTGATAGTTCATGTCATCAAGAGACACTAAAATAAAAAAATTGCAAGTTTGTATACTCAGTTGTCACAATTTTCACACCAAATAGAAAAAGTTGACAAATACAGGCACCAAAATTAACATTATCTCTATTTTAATCTAAATAAATACTTATACTTTAATATTATATAAATAAAAAGATGAAAAAATGAGTGTATAACGAGCATAATCAACGTGCTAAACATATCATAAAAAAAGACTAATATATATATATAATTATCGTTGTTAGTTGAAAATGTTGACGGTGATCATTTCGTGGAAAGCTTTTTTTTTTTTTTTTTCTGCATATTGATTGTGATATAGTTTTCGTAGATTTTTGAATGTTATGCTTTATTTATTTTGATTTGAAACATTGGATAAATAGTATGGTGTGGATAGAAAAGATGAAAAGTGATAATTACAAAGGGACATTCTTTTCATCATTGCTTTCTTGCATGGACTGTGCTAAACACCATGAAAACAAAGGCATATGATATGTTTATTTTCTTAGCTATTTGTTTGACAAAAGATGGGAATAAAATACCATTTCCAGTTTTTATCAACTCAAATCTGTGTGCCGATTATTGTTTTAATGCATTAAGTAGTATCTAGAATAATTTTTTTGACATAGGCTCTCCATCGTGGGGGAGATCTCCGACCATCATGCTTTCTAAGTATAACAGAGGTCAGTAATCTACGCCATGAGCATTCTTGATGGCCCATTGATCTGTCTAGGTAAAAATGTTTTTTTTCACAGGTATTAGCCTTCATTTATATTACTCTCTTATATTCAACTACATATTCTGCCCATGTGGGATATAACAACATGTATTCAGTAGTTTGATATGATTTTTTTTTTTTTTTTTATCTTTTAGGACCTATAATTATCCAATGAAATTTATCTAACCATTAAATAATTTTGGAGAAGATGACGTATTGTTTTTTGATTTTTTGATTGGGCTCAAAAGTTATTTAATTTGTTCAATTAGGTTCTGAAATTAATTTTGATTGAATATATAAAAATCATTGTAATTTCGTCAAAGTCAATCAAAATCTATAAAAGAAAATCTCACTAATTCCATAAAACTATATGTAGAATTTAAATGGAATTTATAAAAATCTTAGGAAATCATTCGGTTCCATCAAACTCAATAAAATAACATAATTCTAATCCAATACACTTTTGTTAAACAAATTGAATAATTTTTTTAAGGAACGTAAAATACCCTAATGTGATGAGTGTTTGTAAATCGAGAGAGTAATAAATTGAGATTGAAATCCCCTCAATACTCAGGAAAAGAAACAAAAGAAAGAACATCACTGACCATTAAAAGCAAAATCCAATGGTTTAGAAGAAATGAAGGAAAGAAAAGCTAATTCAAATCGTCGCGTAATTGCATAGATTAGAGCTCCTCATTCTTTCAAGATCACCACCTTTAGAAAGGGTATGTTTTGTACAATCAATTATTTTGGTAACTGTTAGCTATTTTAGTAGGTTTAACTATTTAAGTAATTTTTTATAAAACACTAAAAGCTAAACGTTACATGAGTTAACTTTTATAAAACGATACATCTAACTTCTAAAAGCTAGTTCAAACGTTAAAAGCTACTTAAAAAGATATTGTCGAACGCAGCCAAAATAGGAATTTGCACTCTCCATTGGGGGAAAAATTTCCAGGAGATAAAAAAATAAAATAAAACGTAAGTTGTGGTGCATCTCATGGTATGTGAATTTTATTACATTTTTTTATTAAGATTAACATATAAATTGGAAACCATCAAATTCACAGCCACAATTTTTAACAAACATGCACAGATAATTGATAATATTTTTTCTTCCATTTAAAAAAAAAAGAAAAAAAATATATCCATAGATGAAAATTATGTATTTAACTTTTCCAAATTCTGCTCTCACTACTTAAATTCTGTTTTTTTTTTTTCCTCAAGAACTGAAAATGCAAGTTAAATTTAAAATTGAGATTGGAGTATTTATTTAAATTTCATGTCGTAAGACATGCTAACGATTTTTTTTAAAAGTTAGATATTTAATCCATAAAACATACTTATAGGAAGAAATAATCATAATTTTCAAAATAAAATCAATTTCATATTAAAAATAATAAAAAGATTATCTTTAAAAATTCCAAACAATTTATACAAAGAAACTCATGTTTGAATCAATTGGCTAGAAGGTAGACAAGCCACTCAAACCCCTATGTGAAAGCAGCCGTAATTAAAAAATGTGCATCTAAACATAGAATCTTCCAAAGCTCATGTGCGTCCACCTAAATATTCTTCATCTATTTGTATATATAATATATTATTTGAGATCATTATCTTACTAATAATTATATATCTTTTTGGTAACCTTCACAAATTATTTGACAAAACAAAACATGTGAATGTGATTCCATTTGATTTGCTCTATAATTTTTCTATCCAACAATAATAGAATTAAATTCTCTCTTTTCTTCCTCGCCCATAATTATTATAATATATATTTATTTACAGCTGCCCATTTGTTTGGAATTTTTGAAAAATAATGCTCTTCAAAACAACTATTTATAAATTTAATGTCAAATAGAAACTATTTATCTATATAATGTTTATCTTATCATCAAGAGAAAATATTACACTAAAACCACCAACCCGATTGGTGGTTTGAATGCAATAGAAAATGTATCACGTATTGATAAATAATCAGCAAAAATTAATTAGAAGAATAAAAAATAATTTTCATTTTGTATTAAAGCCATCAATTGACTTGGTGGTTCCAATACAAAATAAAAATTTTAAATTGTCAAATTATTTTCTCTAAGACACACAATTCATTCAATAGTTTTAGTGCAAATATGGTATGTGGCCACTAGTCAATAAAAAGTACATAAAAGAATAATATTTTGTGAAGAGTCCACCAGGTTAACTAATGGTTTGAATAAAAAACTCAAAATATTTTTTTACCAAAACATACATATCATCTGATGTTTTGGTGTTATAAATATTTCAAATTAAGTAATAAAGCATAAGCTTTCTTACACAGTTACAAAATATCAAGAGTAATAAAATTTTTCGAGTTGAACTTGTATTATGCTAAAAATGTCTTAATAACTAATACGTGAAAAATTGGTATCATTCCATCGAAGATTGTTTAGTCTATTTGGTGTAATGAACGAAAAAATTCGTACAAAAACTCATTCTATGCTTCAACTTGCCCTTCCATCTATAGAGTTTCTTCGTGTTCAAATAACAAAAGAACCGAAGAGGCAAATGAGATATGAAATGACATCTATATGTATTTTAGTTAAAGCTCCGCCAATAGACGACATATATACCTCAAGTCCATCCCCCTGTGATATATAACTATTACGAAGGTTATCGTGCTAATATACCTAAAACATTATCCACATCATCTTTTGCACCACAACCTAAGTGGAGTGTATCATATGTAGCATTAGAAATTTCGTCGAACACTCATTACACTCCGATGATGTCACTCCAACAAACTCTTATTTCTTTGCCTGAAATGGATGAGACAGTGTCATTTTAATATACAATGCCCGCTTTCAATACTTCTATTATATCATTCGATATACATTATGGATCTACATCCCATGCTACGTGCTCATTTAATGATTTCTTTGAAATGATGATGACACCAAATAAACAAACTCATTTGACATTCCTCAGCCTATAACAACCATTTTGAATGTGTTCATGCTCCTTGCATGAGTGTTGTTATAAATATTGAGCATGGAGAAAAATATTAAGTCATTAAAGAAGATTAGTACATTGAAATCCGCGTTGTAATAGGAGACCTCTAAGATGTGGTATGGAGGACAAGCTCAACTGGAAGCACTTATTACTCTTGGTAATTTATAACTGTGCAAGTAAGCTTATATTTTATCATCTAACTTGAAATATTTATGTGTCAAAACCACTAGACGATATATGTGTTTTGGTGAAAAAATACTTTGAGTAAACAAATATTTTTTTATTGAAATCACTAGTTAACCTGATGGACTCTTAACAAAACACTATTCTCTTGTGTACTTTTTGTTTACATAGTGGTCACGTCCCATATTTGTATTAAAACTACTAAATGAATTGTGTGTCTTAGTAAAATGGTCATTCAACAATTTAAAATTTTTATTTTATATTGAAATCACTAATTGAATTAGTAGTTTTAATAAAAAAATAAAAATTATTTTTATTCATCTAATTACTTTGCTGACTATTTATTCATACGAGTTACTTTTTCTATTGCATTGGAACCGATAAGTGAGCTAGTGGTTTTAATGCAATATTTTCTCACCATAAGAGGATAAATATTAAATTGGTGAATAGTTTTCATTTAGCATTAAATTTGTAAATAGGTTTTAAGAGTATTATTTTTGTCAAAATACCTATTTATTAATTGTTAAATGGGTCCCTAATTTGGACAAACAATAAAATATACTCCATCCGTCCCAAGAAGATAGTCCACTTTCTATTTTCACACAGATTAAAAAATATGATTAAAAGATAATTTTATTCATATAATTTTCCTATTGTGCCCATCTTAAATAACATATGAGTATTAAAATAATAATTAATAATTAATGAGAGTTATTGAAATAAGGTAATTTAATAAGGGTAGTAGACAATTCAAGAATTAACTATAACGCAAAAGAGGAATGTAGATTATATTTTGGAACAAATAAAAAAGAAAAGTGGACTATTTTTTTTTTTTTTTTGGACAGAGGGAGCAGCACAATCAGCAAAATTTTGTTTTGTTTTGCAAAATAAAATTTACCGGTAAGTAAAAATTGAAATTTCTCAAAGCCAATTTAAATTTAAGCCCTAATTATGATTAGGTATTTCATACGCCGATGTTAACACGTTGTTTAAGCCTGACTCCATTTTGCATTCATGATTATAGTGTTCCCAATGAGTATAGGATAAGTTAAAAATGTTAACTTTAAACCAAAAAACCAAGAAGATTGATTTGAACATAAACGACTTATGTAAATAAATAAATACTATAAGTTATATGAAACCACCTATCTATATTTATATAATTTATATAATAATATATAAAAGCAGAGGAGTTTATCATAAATAACAGCTAAGTGTAAGTCTTTCAAATTGTTAAATTTAAGGAAAACAATTATTTAGCACTATTGTAAGGATATCATTCGTTTTATATTTCAGATAATATTTTTATAATATTTATTAGTTACATCCCATTAACATAGTGCCGCTAAATTAAGTTAAAATTAAATTAAAATATATATAACCTAAGCTATTAAATTAAATTAAATGATTCTTTCAACAAAATTAAATTAAATGAGTATTTCTAATCATTTATTAATAAAAAAGACACAACTTTTAAAAAAAAAAAACACTTCCTTTTTTCTTGGTAATAAAAAAAAATTTTGGATTGATTAGCTTGGTGTATGAAGTAGCCTCATATACCAAGAGTTATGTTGCATGGACACGTGATACGAGATACGCGAATGTACGAGATACGATAATTTTTAGAAAAGTAGGATATCTACACTCTTAAAACACACTACACTAAATAAGTATAATATATTAATATTTCAAATAAATAAACAATCATATATAATAAATCATAACCATAAAATAAATAAAAAAATCTTAATTTCTTATTTCAATGCACTTAGTTAAATTCTCAAAATTATTATAACTATTGAAAAATATATAATAGTTTGTGTGCATTTTTTAATGCATGTCACACCATACATGACTTTTACTATTGCATATCTTGGTGAAAGGTTTCGTGTGAAACTTAAGAAGACACATTTTAGTATTGCAATTTTCGCAGCATATCTCATAATTTTATAATGCATTCACGATCATTTTATTATATAATTTTAGGGATGTCAAAAGGGTCATGACACGCGAACATGATTCACCTAGCACGCAAAATAAATGGTCAGAGTTGAGGTTAAATTGGTATCAAAAATCATAAATAGATCACCCATTTATGACATGAATATAAACATATCGTGTCACAGGTTGACACGCGAATTAGGCGAGTGACTCGTTTATTTAAAAGTATACGTAAAACTCCAACTAAAATCCTATTTAAACTTTATTGTTGTATTCATTTTTTTTTTATTTTAGCTGTGAATCTTGAAGAATCTATGCATTTTATATATAAAATTTATTGTTAAATATAATTTGAGTTAAATAGGTTAAAACTTAAAAATATCATAAGAAAGTTAAGTGCGTAGTATATAAGTCAACATGACCCATTTAACCTATTTATGATATTAGGCGAATTATTAGACTTATCATACGGGTCAACATGACCCACTTAATCTGTTTGTAATATTAGGCGATTATATGTCGTGTTCGTGTTAGCAAATTTGATATGATTATTAAATGAGTTGCATCTGTGTTGACATTGATCGTGTCGCGTGTTAGGCGAATCTATTGTCAAACCCGACACGCAAACCATTTTGACACTTCTAATAATTTTATTGTTTTTGAATGATTTTATAAAATATTATTTTATTCTTTAATATCACTCCACGTGTTGCAAATAAAAATTGTCATTTAGAAAAATTATTATTAATTTCTTCTTTTTTTTCAAGTAAGACAAGATTACCCATTTACATTAAGTAAATTTATGTGATTGATTTGGTATACGCCAATTAAGGTCATCCATTTGAAGTAATTTTTTAGTAACCAGGTCAAAACTCTAGTATTTATAATAGCTTTAACAGGTTTAAGAGAACTTTTTGCCAAACGTTAAATATCCTAATTTTCGTTGTTTTATAAACAGTGATTAAATTTTTTTTGACAATTATATTTATTATTTTTTTCTCTAAATTTAACTAATTAAATAATTAAATCTTTTTTATTATTTTATTTTAAAAAAAACTTGTCATTTTAAATTAAAAACAATTATTCTTATGAAATACTTTTAATTTAAACAATTATACAAATAATTACTGGCTAAAAGCTAACAGTTGTTACAACAATCAATATTATCAAACAGACCCTAAAACACACTAATAAATTTAGCTAAATTATTTTTCTAAACAAAAGAGGAACCCATTTTCTTTTCGTCGTGGGAAGGTAATATTGAGGTAAAATTTTCTAAACCGTTTATGTATATTATACATACACACACGGACCGCGTTTCTCTGACACAACCACTTCGCTTCCATTTTGAGTTTCAGGCGATGATGTAACGGCATCGCGTGACATCCATGGTTGGTAATCATACTGTGCGTCTGTCCATATACTACTATCTTATACACTTCCATACAAAAAACACCACACCACGTACAAATATTTACATGGGCCCTACCACGAACCTTAGAGAAAGATGATCTTGTTGGGTTCACATGCGTACAAAAATCGTTTTCGTGGGCTCCACAGTCTATGAGCTTATGTGGGACCCATTTAATTTAACTCCTAAATTGGTTCGGCTTCCGCGTGTTGAGCGTCTGCCATTTTATCCATTTTTCATATCTGTATGGAGTTGGAATTCTGCTCATCTGAGGTACTGCCTTTGAAGTCTTACCCTAGTCTTTCAGAGTTTGCTCTTGTTTATAATTGTTTTTATATTTTTTAATTAAAATATGTTTTACTCTTATTTTACATAGTATTTGAAGTACATGAATATAGAAAATTTTGAATTATAAAAATAATTTATCACAAAAAAGGAATAGTTTATTTTTATATTAATTTGAAAATTTTTCGATCTATTTGGATGAATAATCATTTGAAATAAATAGATATCTGAATTTACATTGAATTCATAAAAAATCTTAGTAGGATAAAAATGAGTTCTCCCTTTTCTATATGTTCAATAATTTTAATTTTTTTTTTAAAAAGCAGTTTTTTTAATGTTTCTAAAGCAACATTAGTAATTTTTTCATAATTATAAAATTCTCAATAAAAATTAAAATTAAGGGGACGAGGTAAAGCAATCAAAAGATATATAAGTTTCGGATCTTCCTCTTCTCGTATATGCAAGTTAAAAATATTTTTGAAATAATCAATACCATTGTAAAATAATAAAATTTAATTTGATCAAAAGCATTTTAATTAATATATACTCTATTCGTTTCAAAATATAAATCGTTTTAAAGTGATATTTTGTCTCAAAATATAATATGTTTTGAGTATTTTATAGAGTAATAAATGATTTTTTTTTCAATTTTATCCTTATTTATATTGGATACGATACATATTTTCACAAATTATCTTTGATTTTTAAATAAAAGATAATTTGGTCAAATTATCTTTAGTTTAATTAGTATAATTTAAGAGAATTAATTGCTTTTTTTAATCCTCGTGTAAAAATATTAAACGATTTACTACTTCTGTTTCATAATACTTGTCAGATTTGAAATTTTACGTCTATTAAAAAAACCATTGAATTTTTTTAAGTTACAATAAATTATTGAGTAAATTGACTATATTATCCTTAATTTAATATTAATTCTTTAAGGAAACCATTAAATTGAAGTAATAATTATTGGTCATATACAAAGCGTAAATATAAAAAAAAAATATTTATTACTCCTTGAGACCACAAATGTGACAAATATTTTGAAACAAGCTATTTTCTCAATATGATAAATATCATGAAATGGATGTAGTATATTTTACACTCCAATCTACAATGTAAATAAATATATCATTTATCTCAAGAATTTTATTTAACAAGTGATTTTGCTATTCACTTTATTAATTAAAGTTCAAATCTTGAATTAAAATTATAAATGCTATTGGTTAATAAATTTCTTAACTTTATCGTGAATAATTTATCTTTAATTAAAATGAAAAGATGATTTAATATATCATTTTCATATTATAATATATTTAGATATAATTTGTTTGATTTGTTAAAAGGTTCAATAAGTCGAAATAACACTACGGGCTATACAATAGGAAAGTCGAAATAACACTACGGGCTATACAATAGGATAGTCGAAAGGTCCGAATTTGAGACTTCTCACTCTTCATATAAGTAAAAAGACCAATCAGATTATATGTTATAATATACATATAATTATCGTTTGTGAGTTTAATAATTAACATACACGATATGTTAATTAATTAATTGTTAGGTAGCAAGTTAGCTATTTAAATAAAAATAGTTAATGATTGAAGCTTCATGACATATGGAAACAAATTTAAATGTCAACTGTGCTAAAAATGGTTTTATCATCAAGGTGGGTAGAAGGCTTATGATTCATATTGTTGACTTTTGAAGAGGAAAAAATGGTAAAATATATTTATTTAACAAGTGTATAAAGATAATTTATAATTACCAATAATGCCATTATCTTTAAAGCTAAAACTCCATACTTAGCGATTAAGGATATAAGATCTCAAGTTCTATATCTGTAGTGTGTACAACATAATGAATTAATGATAAAGTCACATTAATGCAGAAGATTGTGGAACCATCCTTCCCTTCCGTTCCGTTACAAGCTAGCATATACAAAAAGGATAATTTATTTAGACCCCATATATGCTAAAGGGGTAATTTTTCTAGACTCGATTTATAAATTTATCCGTAAATTAAATTAAAATAATAATAATAGTAATAATAAGTGTGCATATACGAAGTTAAATGCATAAATTGAAAACTGAAATAATATCGTTTATATTAAAATTTTTAATTTATAAAATCATGGTTATTAAGCATACATTCAGTAATTGAAAAATGTATGAGTAAATTTGTGTAAATTACATTTTTAAATATTTATAAAAGATGCATAAAGTATTTTGCTTGTTGAACATATATCCAATAATTAAAAAATATATAACTTTAATAATTAAAATATGTAATAAAATATAATTTTATAAAACCATTCATAAAGAGATCTAGCGGAGACAAATGCACTTGTTGAAAGTATACTGCAAGAGGGAGTGTTTGGTTTTTGAAATTTCGTATAAAACTGATTTGGAAAAGAATTGGTATAAAAATTCTATATTAACAAAAAATAGTACAATTTCCATTTTATTTATACAAAGAAAATTTTCTTTTTGGGCATTCTATTTATATAGAGAAATTTTCCTAATATGATAATTTTGAGACTAATGCCAAAGCAAAAAATTCAATATGTCATTGCTTTGATTTATAGATTAAACATTAACTTTGAGAGTATTTCAAGAAAGTGGCAGACATTATTGTGGTTGGCGTTTGATGTTCAAAAATTGACTAGACAGTGTATTAAGAAATATATAATTTGTTGAAAGTATTTCCATTTTATTTATATAGAGAAAATTTTCTTTTTGGGCATTCTATTTATATAGAGAAATTTTCCTAATATGATAATTTTGAGACTAATGCCAAAGCAAAAAATTCAATATGCCATTGCTTTGGTTTATAGATTAAACATTAACTTTGAGAGTATTTCAAGAAAGTGGCAGATATTATTGTGGTTGGCGTTTGATGTTCAAAAATTGACTAGACAGTGTATTAAGAAGATGTGAGATTCAAGCACATTATGCGCACAAATTAAATCTCACTAAGAAGCTTATGCTTAACATTTAAGTATGCGCATATAGTGAAATTTACTCACAACTCTAATAAATCTTGAACGGAGGAAAATTTCTCTCCAAACGACAGTGCTTAAATAAAAATAGTTGTACCCATTTATATTTACTCTGATAAACTCCTTAAATGCTAAAGAGAGATATATAACCTAAACCCTAATTTCATTGCTTAAATAAAAATAGTTGTGTTCATTTTTTGCATTATGCCAATTTCTATAAATTGTCTTAGTATTGCAACTTTACGAATACTGCAAGCATTTAACTCACCCTTTTCAGTTTTAGAACACAATAACATACAAACTGTATTTTCGCACCTTCAGTGATGTTTTTGCTTTTGTTGCCTTTTCGAGCCTCCTCTGAAACGTTACTTGGTGGTAGTATGGTTTTAGAGTCTACAGAAGGCGGTTGTTCAGTGGATGACAAAGAGATTAAATCTAAGGATTGATTGTTGAGTATGGTCACATCTTCTGAAGTTGCAAGTAAGTTTTGAGGGACTGTATTCAAATCAAAAGAAAGGGTTGTGTCCATTGTGTTTATGGATTAAATTTTAGAGTTGTGAACTCACCCCTATTTAAATGAATTCTGCTTTGAAAATTTTGACTCCAAATTTTATTTTTTTACGCGTAAATTTGGAGAAGCAAAATAAAGAATTTGAAGTTGAAAGTTTGGTTACAACATTTTTTCAACTTTCACGCTAATTTTTTCAACCCAAATTTTGTTGGAAGAAATTACTCGAGTTTGAGACTGTTAAATAAAGACATATTCTTCTAGGTTTGTTAGAGATTTTAGCTATCTTATTTTATTCTTGTTTTCCAAAACCACTTAACGTAATATGTGGTCTGAATTTTCTCTTTCTTGTTAGATGTAAGGCCATATATAGCTAAGAGCTGCTTCAATAAAATTATCACTTAAAACTCCAATTGTTCATGTTTCTGTATTAGCGATTTTGCTATTTTAATACTTTACAAATGGTATCAGAGACCCCACTGGGCTTGTAAAAAAGAAGTAGCAGACTTCGAGTGATCAAACACTGAGAGGATGAGTGAAGACAACACTTTGAAGAAGATTCCTCACTTCGACGATCATTATGATCACTGGAGTGAACTAATGGAAAATCTTCTCAAGGCAAAAAGACTTTGGAGCTTGGTGGAGAATGGTTTTAAAGAAACGACAATAGGAACGAGGCTGACTGAAGCGCAACAAGCACAACTTGATAATGTTAGAACTAAGGATCACCAAATCAAGCATTATCTATTCCAGGCAATTGATCGAATTGTCTTTGAACAAATCTTGGATCGTTGCACAACCAAGATTGTTTGGGACTCAATGAAATGAAAGTTTAAGGAAATTTAAAGGTGAAGAAATCTCTTCTCAACTCATTAAGAAGAGAGTTTGAGGTTCTTGCAATGAAGAAAGATGAAACCATTAATGAGTATTTTGCAAGAGATATGATGGTCTCCAACAAGATGAGGAGCAATGGAGAAGATATGTATGGCATAAAGATTGTTGAAAAAATCTTGCATACCCTAACTGAGAAGCTCACATATTATAGTGTCCATCAAAGAATCAAAAGAAACTGACAATATGTCCATCGATGAATTATAGAGTTCATTGGTGGTGCATGAACAAAATTTCGAAGGATAAGCAATGATTATGAAGATCAAGTTCTGAAGGTAGAAGATCGGTCTGGAACAAACAACAAAGGGAGAGCACCTTACAGAGGAAGAGGGAGAACAACTTTCAACAAAGCAACTATTGAATATTATCGATGTCACGACTTAGGACATTTCCAATTTGAATGTCCAAAGTTGAACAAGGAAGCAAATTATGCAGAGTTAGAAGAGGAAGATGAGCTGCTATTAATGGCATATGTAGAACTATATGAAGCAAAGAGGAGTTATGTGTGGTTCTTAGATTCTGGATGTCTAAACCACATGTAAGGGAATCAAAATATGTTTTCAAGCTTGGACACAACTTTTTCTCACATTGTCATGCTTGGAAATAATACTAGAATGAAGGTTACTGGAAAAGGAGTTGTGAAACTATTTTTGAAAAGAGTTTGCTATACCGTTGGAGATGTGTATTGTGTACCTAAACTCAAAAATAATCTATTAAGCATCGGGCAACTTCAAGAAAAGGGAGTATCAGTGCTATGTGAAGACGGAGTGTGCAGTATTTATCATCCACAAAGAGGAAAAATGGCGGAATCCATGGTAAGTGCAAACCGAATGTTCATTTTGCTTGCTGAAACCCCTGTCACAACAAATGAAGAAAGTTGTCTCCAAATTAGCAATACAGATTAGTCAACACTTTGGCACTACCGCTATGGCCATCTCAGCTACAAAGGCTTACGTACCTTGAAATACAAAAATATGGTGGTAGATTTGCCACAAATTGCAGGTCCAAGTGTCACTTGCAAGGCATGCATGAAAGGCAAGCAACATTGGACTCCAACTCCTAAAAAGTGTCAGTGGAGAGCAACTAAAAAATTGGGTCTAGTTCATGCGGATCTTTATGGTCCTATCACATCAACTTCAGGCAGCCAGAAGAGGTATTTATTGTGTTTCATAGATGATTTTTCTAGGAAAGCATGGACTTATTTTCTTTTAGAAAAAATAAAAACATTTTATCACTTTAAATGTTTCAAAATACTTGTGGAAAAAATTCCCATTAAATGCTTAAGAACAGATAGAGGTGGAGAATTTAACTCTGCAGAATTCAATGATTTCTGCAAACATCATGGGGTAAAGAGACAATTGACCACAGCTTATACTTCACAACAAAATGGAGTGGCCAAACACAAGAATCGTACTGTGATGAACCTGGTGAGAGCTGTGTTGACAGAGAAGAAAGTGCCTAAGATTTTCTGGCCAAAGGTAGTTAGGTGGATGATTCATGTCTTGAATTGATTGCTTACCCTAGCTGTAAAGGATATGACCCCAGAAGAGGCGTAGAGCGGAGAGAAGCCATCAGTCGTTTATATTCCACATGCTAGGAGAAGCAAGCTTAAAGATAAAAGTGTGAGCTGTGTCCTATTTGGGGTTAGTGATGAATCCAAAGGGTGCATAATGTTTGATCCAGTTGCCAAAAGAATTTTAGTAAGCCGTGATGTAGTTTTCGAAGAAGATTGTGTGTGGGAAATTCAAATTTTGAAGGTGAACAATTAATGGAATTCGAATAGGGGGACAACATTAAAAGGAACACAAATGAAGAAGAATCAATGGAGAACACAACTGAAGAAGTAGAAGTCACAGATGAAGCCGAAATTAATTCACCAGCTGCTGCAACAGATTTGACAGCAAGGAAGGGCAGAAATTGACGCCCACCTATATGGTCGACAGATTACACTTTCGGTGAAGGTTTATTAGAAGAAGATGAAGCAAACATAGCACTTTTGATGACATCAGATCCTGCAAACTTTGAGGAAGCCGTCAAAAGCCAGAAATGGAGACTGGCTATGGATGAAGAAATCAAATCCATCGAAAAAAAAATCAAACCTGGCTCTTGGTGGAACTACCTGATGATGCAAAGAAAATAGGAATAAAATGGATTTATAAAACCAAGCTAAATGAGCTTGCAGAAGTTGACAAATACAAAGCAAGATTGGTGGTGAAAGGCTACACTCAGTAATATGGAATTGATTATACAAAAGTTTATGCACACGTGGCCAGGATAGATACAGTGAGAATGATTATAGCTTTTGCGCCTCAAATAGGCTGGAAACTTTATCAATTAGATGTCATATCGACTTTTCTATATGGGGATTTGAAGGAATATGTTTTTATAGAACAACCGAAAGGTTATGAGAAGAAAGGAAGTGAACAGATGGTATACAAGCTACAAAAAGCCCTTTACGGACTAAAACAGGCACCTAGGGCTTGGTTTAGTCGAATAGAGTCCTACTTTATCAAGGAGGGTTTTAAAATCAATTCCAATGAGCAGACACTCCTTGTCAAGAGAAAGGGAGGTAAAATTCTCATTGTGAGCATTTATGTTGATGATCTTTTATTCAGTGGTGAGGATGAACAAATGTTGGATGAATTTAAATATTCTATGAAAAAGGAGTTTGATATGACACACTTAGGAAAGATGAGATTTTTTCTTAGAATTGAGGTGATACAAAGGTCTAATGGTGTATTTATATGCCAAAGGAAGTATGCAACTGAGGTTTTGAGTTGATTTGGAATAGAGAATTACAATTCCGTTTGTAATCCTATTATTCTAGGACAAAAAATTGGTAAAGATGAAGATGGCATAAAGGTGGATGCAACTCAATACGTGCAGATAGTGGGAAACCTGATGTATCTCACAGCCACTCCCCTTAATCTCACGTTCGTTGTAAGTCTTATTAGTCATTTCATGGCATGTCCAACACAACTACATTTTACAACAGCTAAAAGGGTCTTAAGGTACTTAAAAGGGACTGTGAACTATGGTGTGTTTTACAAAAGGGGAGTAGCTAGTGATTTGGTTCGATTTATTGATAGTGATTATGCTGGAGATATGGAGGATAGCAAGAGTACTTTAGGTTATGTGTTCATGATTTATAGTGGAGCAGTAGGTTGGTCATCTCAAAAGCAACCCATAATCACTTTGTCAACCACGGAGGCTGAGTTTATCGCAGCTACTACATGTGCTTGTCAAGCTATTTGGATGAAGAGGATACTAAAAGAAATCGGTCATATAAAGAGAGAAGGCACTATGTTAATGTGTGATAATACTTCGACTATAAAGCTGTCCAAAAATCTAGTTTTACATTGTCGATCCAAGCACATAAGGGTAAGATTTCATTTTCTTAGGGATGTTACTAAAAGAGCTATTAATTGACTGTTTTACGGCACTCGAGATCAGCTTGCAGATCTTATGACAAAGCCTCTCAAGTTGGAAGCATTTCAGAAATTGCATCAAGAACTAGGCATGTGCATTGTTTCAGATTTGAACTAATTCTTTGACAAGAGGAATAAGTTCAAGGGAGGGGATTGTTGGAAGAAATTGCTTGAGTTTAGGACTATTGAATAAAGACATATTCTTCTAGGTTTGTTAAAGATTTTAGCTATCTTGTTTTATTCTTATTATCCAAAACCACTTAACGTAATATGTTGTCTGAATTTTTTCTTTCCTATTAGATGTAAAGCTATATATAGCCAAGAGTTGCTTCAATAAAATTATCATTTAAAACTCCAATTGTTCACGTGTATTTGCTGTTTTGATGTTTTTAATACTTTACAAATTTGATATGGAAATTTTAGTGCGTAATTATAATTAAACAATCTACGTTTTTTTCTATTAGAAGTCTAAACAAATAAAATGTCTTATTTAAGCAATCAACCCCATCTCTTATAATTTATTACATTTTATTGAAAAGTGGGACTATAACATTTTTTTAGATAAATTAGAGAAATTTTAACTCTCTCTATATAAATACTCTCTATATAAATAGAAGGGAAGTAATTATTTTCTAAAGATTTGTGCCCATGAAAAAGGAGCTGTCATCATAAATTTTTTAAAAAGTTTAAATGTACATTTGAAAAAATATTTTTGAATTAAACACAATAATTGAATTGAAAATAAAAAAAGTGGTTTTGCATTCAAAGATGGATTAATATAATTTGACAAATTATAAATTTGAATTGAAGCCAGTAAATGAATAATCTCAACAATTCCTTTTCAAAAAAAAAAAAAAAAAAAAAAATCTCAACAATTAATATGATGCGTAAAGAAGTACGTCACCTGCTGCAATTAGCGACGAGTAGACAGGCTCTTAAAAACATAAATACCCAAAATAAACATACGCATGCTCCATACCATAAAATTTCCTCACGCGCCTATATCTGTTATATTTCTCAACTTCCTTCGCGGCTTTGCCTTGCACTTCTTTCTTCTTCGAGAGAAAAAGGTCCTCTCTGTGTTCCATATCTTCTCTACGGTGCAGTTGTAACGGCTTAGACGACGACGAGAACAAAAGGAAGACGATCCTGACGCAGGAAAGAATCAGATCCGATGTCTATTAAATTTACCATTATACCCTCATAAGTTCCTCTGCGTTGTTGTTTTTGTAGAGCTTTGAAACGTGTCTAAGCTTTCTTTCGACACGCCTTTCAAGCCAAGCAAAAGCCATAGCCATAGCCAAAGCCTCCTTTATTCTCCAATCACAATCAAGAAGTTTCTCTGTTTTTGCCTTTATTATTGCCACTCTCTCTTTCTCTGCATTTATCAATTTAAGATACACCTGTTGTTGTTTGCTGTGCCTGCTTTACCGGCCTTCGTTTTGTTTCGATGTGCGTGTCCTCTTTTTCTGGTCCGTTAATTGTTTATTTTTTCAGCTAGAAACGACTCCGTTTGCTGTTATGATATGAAGTTCGGTGGTGATCGTTTCTCTTCGTTGTTTCTTCTTCTTTTTCTTCTTCTTCTTCCTTCTTCTCCATTGTCATGTATTTCGCCTTCCCAAGGTTCTTATTACGTACTGTAAATTTGCCTTTTTTTCTTGTCAGATTTTTGTGCAGGCTAATGAGCTTTCTTTTTATTTGTTCCTTCGATTTTGAGCAGTGAATTGCGGTGATTTTGGAGGTGATTTCAGGTTTATTTGTGGATTAAAGAGTAATTTTCATGGGGAAAAGAGATAATGCCAAATTTGCTTTTCCTTTAAAGAGTCTCCAAATTGGGTGCGCATTAATTTTGCCTTTTTGTGTTTCTTTATATTTGTTGTTAATTTTCTTATTTATTAATTTTTAAAAAGAAATTTGAGTTTGCATTTAATTGTTTGTCTGATTGTTTATGCAAAATTGAGTGAGTGGCTGTCAGATGCTTTAATTTTTTAATTTGAATCGAAAGACAATCGCCAAAGTAAGTGGAAAATTAAAGGCTATTGAGCTTTTGCTGAATTGGATTGGCAGGTGGGAAAGAGATTGACTTGGTAGTTGTTTTTGTTAGAATGGTATTATTTTGCCAAAGAAGATCAGAATGAATGCAAATATGTTCGTTTTTTTCCAATTTTTTATAAATAATGTTTAAGCTTTGTGGCTTCTTTTCCTGTTGGATGCGTGATGGAGCACAAACTCACAAATTTCTGGAGAATAGATTCCCTTTTGTTTGTCATATTATGGTTCACAAGTATTAATGACATTGATCGTATCTGGATTACAGCAGATGAATGAGTCCCTATGGAAATCGCCTTCTCTTTTTTTTAATAAGTTTGCGAGGTATAAATTGGATTATTACCTTTTTTGTGCTGTACGTGATCTTATTTCACTAACATTCCTGCATTTAATGTTTGGAAAATCATTCAAGAGAACTTGATACGGAAACTTTAACATGGTAGTTTGGCTTTTGACCAAAGACTGAATAATACGGAAACAATGGTTAAGAGCTGATGGATTGCGGATGAGATTCTAGCTTATCCATTTCTCATCCATTTTTCTAGACCATATACGTTTCTTTGGGTTGCCCAAATGATGTGTAACAGACATGAGAAATTCTGTTAATGTCACTTATTGCTTAATTACGTAAACATGTTCAAACTTTTTAACGTTACTGGGATAACTCTTACATATAAAACGTGTAAATTTTCTGGTGACATTGAAGCTCAGAATGAATCAATGAAAACTTGCTTGGTATTCATTGGAAACTTGAGTAACGAATACTAGTGATATGCAAATACTAGTGATTTAAAAGAAGAAAAGAACATTCAATTTCATTAAGTTGTTTTTTATATCAGATGGTTTTGAATCTTGTGGTGTTAAATGATGGACTACTTGTTACTTTTTTGTTTTTAGTATTTGTTCTAATTTTTCTGTTTCTGTACCTTTGTGATTGCAGAGACTTGCAGTCTTACCTCTCAGATCTTTGCCTCTTCTTGGCCATTGAAAGTAATAAATTTTACATATTGGTGGACAATCGACCATGGTTGAGGAGCCTTGGTCCACGGCCAGCACACTTGTGGCAGTTAATGGTTACCAAGGTTGTTAAGGGAAAACTTTATGTGCTTGGGGTGAAAAACAAACTGCTGCTTTTCAAATTCCTTGATGATCTTCACTGAGCAATATTGTTCTTATTATTCATCTGCAGTCTAGGTTATCTCCTTTTGCAAATACAAAGGCCCAAAAGGGTAGAAAAGAAGCAAAGGAGCAGTCAAATCTTGGTAAATCAAAGAATTTTGAGAAATGGATCTCATTGGTTGATGCGGCAACTTTATCGCGGAAAAGAGGTTTTCTACCTGTGAAGAACTTACGGAATTCTTTGTTACTAAGTAGTGAGTTGCACAGGACCCTGTATGGTTTTATTGTGTTTGAAGTTTCATGGACCAATGTTCGAGGTATTAACTACTTGGATGAGCTTCAGGTATCACCTCTTTCAACTGCACTTTTTTTTTTTTTTTGCTCTGTAGCTATAAAGGACATTATTTTTGAATGGTTTTTTATGTCAATGCAGACCGACACATCTCTGGCTATTGAGGCTAAGATTATGCTGAGATGGGAATTTGACAGTATTGAGCAGGCTGTAAATTGTATGCCTTCTTGGTTCTCAGGAACGCTTTCTGAACAGCTCCACTTGAAAGAGTATATGGAATCTGCAATAGGTATTCCTTTGCTTTCATTATTTCATATAGTTTAAGAAAACAACTTTCTTCAATGAATTCTGGACTGGCAACTATGATATCCTGATGGAGATGGAAATCCTTGAAAATACTTGTTTCGTATAATACACATGTAATGGGAAATCCTTGGTGATTTTGTTGTTCACTGATTAGCAGATCCCATGTGAATTATTATACGCATTAGCTGGCGTCAACTTGACCTTCATATGCTTATGTGTGTTTGTTCCTTTGTTGTGGGCATTAGCCTTGCCCGCTAGCCTCATTCAGTGGGCATAAAGCATTGTGGATACTTTAAGTGATTTCTGGTAGTATTTTAATCATTACCCTGGTTGATGCAAATGTAGAAACAGAAGCCTTCTTTGAAAGGTGTTTGATTCACAGACTCAGTGATTGAATCCGTCCTTGAGAGACTCGGACTAATTTTGCCACATTGCTCTTATACATTTTGAAGTGCTAATTTATCCTTGGTTTTTCCCTTCCTTAAAGTTTCTCTTTAATATTCAATTTATTACCAAACTTCCATATGTGCAATGTTACTTGTACTGCAGTTTAGAAGCCCTTGATAGCCTTAAAGGCTAGATTTGTGGGTCACAAAATGTTTGATATGCTTGAGGTATTAACGTTCCTATATGACGGCCCAATTTCGGCTGATGATCAGTCATTTGCCTCCATGCATTCACTGCTAATTGGAATAGACGCCATTCAACTGTCATAAAGATTCATTAGAATGGCACTGCAATTATTTTCATGATCCATCTCTGTTAGCTTACATTCCCTGTTTATGGTTTGCCCTTGGATTATTGGAGAATTATCTTCTTGCATTGCCATGTTCTTCATGCATTCTGGGTTGAGTATTTATTTCTTGGTGAATTTACTATGCTTGAATGTTATATTTTAATTATTCGGAATTTTTCAGGTGAAGTCTTTTATGATGCTGAAGAAAATTTCTCTAGTGCTCTCTCAATTGATGAGGATGAAAATATCTGCCATGATAGTCTAGGGGATGAAGATATTTCTTTATGCTGCCCAGTTGGCAGTTATAGTGTACACCATGAGATCGTGGACAACAGAACAATTGAGCCACGCACCCCTCCTCCCACTGGACCTTATAAAAGAAGAAGGGTAACAAAGTCCATCAATACTGAAGTTGAAGTTGACCTTTACTCTGAGGAAACACATGCTGGAAATGAAGGGTTGTCAGACAACTCAGACATCGAAAGCAATGATAGTGAAAGCACTGTTGAAGCTAAGCAGTACCGAGATGTTTTGATTTTGTTTAAGTTCAATGATCGTGATCTTCCATTTAAACTGAGGGATATAATAATGTCTGAACTGCGGTTACTTACTTTATTAGAGGCTGGACTTCCATCATGGGTTATCTTTCTTCAGTCATATCCTGGATTTTGCCATATTTATCGCCCTTGGATGTGTCCTCTTGCTAGAGCTTTATATGTGCTGATTTCAATTGTCACTGTTATTATAGGATTTTATGATTTATACAAAAACGTTCCGGTTCTTAAGGCAACTGCATCTCGTTTGTGTGGACCACTTTTTGATTGGATAGAGACCTGGGAGATGGTATCAAGGATCAAGTACTTGGGAACAATGCTATTTCTACATAACTTTCAGAAGGCTATCACATGGTTCTTAATGGTCACACGTACTACTAGATCTTTCTTTTCTGTTTTCACTCAACCACTACTTGAACCACTCATGGAGGTTTTAGGCTTCCTCCTTCCAATGTGGAATGTACTCATTGAAGTGGTAGAAAACCTGGTTTCTATCATTTGGGTTGCAACTGACTCTGTGTTCACTGCAGTCATAGATTTAATACAGATTGTATTGTGGCCTATGTGGTTTATCATCTCAATGGTCTGGACCATTGGTAGGCAATCACCTGTTTTCTTGAGTTATCCTGAGCAAGTTTCTATTTAGAGAAGCAAAAGAATTCTGACATTAATTGCTTTATGTGCTGCAGCAACTTCAGTTTTGTATCCAATATTTTGGATCCTCTGGGAGATATTCTACGCTCCAATTCGGATGGTGCTTGCAATAGCCAGTTTTATAGCCTTAATTGGTGCCTGGATATCAGAATTGATAGGAGATCTTTGGCGATCTGTGAGTTGCATATTTCGGGTTGCTTCAGCAACTGAGGCAACAATAAGCACTTATGAAGTTTCCATGTGGCGCTCACTTTGGAATGACCTTTTTTCTCAGGTTTGAAGGCATCTTAACAGTTGATATGATGATGGTACCAAATTGTTTAAGCTAGTAGTTCTCATTAGTTATTGATCAATACAATGTTTTCAGGTTTTTCGTGCTCTTAGGAGTATTTTGAATGGCTTTGTTGCGTTCTTCACAGCCTGCAATAGACATCGCCTTAGGTAATGTTTACACCAAACTTCAGACATGTTTCTTTTACTTTATGGCTAATGCAGAATCCTTATCTGAGTTTCTGCTAGAAACCAAAATCTTTCATGACTACTCTTAGACTATAGGGAAAGCTGCATTTAAGTTTTAATTCCTTTAAATTTCTATAAACTTTTGTGTGTCCCATGGCTTGCATCTCATAATAAAGTAAGAATGTTTGATCAATTGGAATTTGTCATTATAACTGTTGCATAGAAATATTTCTCAACTTTTTTTTTTTTCCATTGCATAGGAAATATTCCTCATTTTTTTTTCCAGTTTGCTACTCCAAATAACACAACTCTTTGACAAAATGCCACTTTTCTTACCATTATTTTCTGATGTGTTGGCATACAGCATTTATAATCACATACAGGAATTCATTCGAAGAATATTTGGTCAAGCCCCTAGATCACAGCCCTCAGGCTATAGGCATAATAAGCCAACAAGTGGAAGGCAATGTCTGGTAAGTTGATTTGTGCATCAATACTGGCTAAAATATGTCTCTATCAAAAACATATTGCTGCATGGTTAATACAAATATAGAGTTGCAGCTGATACTTGATAATTGTTACGTAATTATTCTGTTTTTGTCACTAGTTTACTCTGCTGTGCTATAAGATGCTCCTAGTTTGAACATAGGTTTTTAGTCTTTGGAGCATTGTTAGCCATTAAAAGAATTCATAGTACTAATAGAAAAGAAAACTGTACTCCGGCGGGAGAATGCATAAATTCCATTAGCAAGATCTACTGGATAATTTCATGGCAGAGTTTGGTATTTCTTTCTTTTACTTATTTATTATTTTCATAGACTGTGGTAAAGTGTTCTAAATTTGGATTCCACGTGTCAAGGAGAAGAAGAAAAGCCAAAAAAAAAAAAAAAAATGTGGAGAGGGTGTATCTAGTGGCTGCCATTTGGTTTTGCATGCATTAGTTAGATGAAATTTTCTGTTAACCTTTCTAGGGAGAAAAAAAAAACCACATCATGGAATGGGAAATTAGCAATGGGGACTGTTTTGTATTGGATATTAGCTACACACTGGTCTTGATGGTTTTTGCTATTTTCAAATCAAACTTGATGCTCTCTATAAAAAATGAATCCTCAGTCATTAGCAGTAAAATTCAGAATCTCCATCAAGTAATGCCCCATTTAGACACCAAATTGCAGTATTTTTTTAAAATTAGCTTCCCACTTAGCATATATTATATATTTTGTGATGTTTATTTAAAAAAGTTGTTGCGTCCCAATATAGTGTTCAATCCCTTTCAAGATGCCAAGATAGTGGTGTCCTCTTTGTGCTCTCTTAGCTCTACGTCTCCTTATCCTTCTTTTAACTTAATCTCATATACTTCTTATTCTTACTACTCAAAAGCCTTTCAAATCAATCACCAAATACCACCCCATACATTGTTTGTAAAAGGCCGGGCTTTTATCTAATCTTATCTCCAGCATAGGATTTTGAAGAGGAAGTAAGGTCCATGAACATATAAAATGGGGGCTTATGTGCTGAGATTTGGCATGATGTCACATTTTCTCCGTCCATTTCAATGTCATACAAAAATATTTTTTTCCGTGATTTTGAGTGTTGATTTGGGAAGTGCTACATGTCATTACTTACCTGAGATTCTAATTATTTAGTTGGAACGTTTGGTTCTTAACTTATTAACGCAAAAACGCAACTAGCATGCAAAATTTTGTTGAGCTGATTACGTTGCTTATAATTTTGCAGGCTGAAGTAGGAAAATTCACATTAGCTGAGAGACATTAATTCTTTTCTATACTAAACTGCGAGAAAGTGTATCTACACGGAGAGCTTGTTCTGGTATAAAAAAACCACGGCATCCTATTTTTCACTACAATTGAGAAATCAGCATATAGCTACAGAAGTAATATAGGGAGAGCTTAATTCTTTTGTTCTTTTGTATATTTGTTAGTTTCATAAACCTCCCCATTTTTTTGCTTTTCCATGTCCTTTTGATCTTTATGTTTATTGTGCATATTTAGTCAAGTTTCTGGATGTATAGCATTGTACAGCCAAATTTGTAAATCAAATCTTAAGAAGCTTTTCGTCTTCATGGAGTATAGATTCTGTGGTTGTCAAACCAATCCTATAGTTGATAGGCCATGGTTGATTTGAATGAGAAGAACAATTCATGCATTTGGCATAAATCTTGTTTCGCAAAAAAATAAATAAATAAATAAATAAATAAAGGGAAAATTACAATACAATCTCTGTAATTTATAAAATATAACTAGTCTGTTTTTATCCTTTTTAAAATATACTAATCCTTTTTAAAATATACTAATTTGTCTCTATATTTTACTTCCGTTGAACTATTAGGTCATTCTGTCAAATCAACAAGAAAATATAGAGGTCAAAAGAGAGATTAAAACATTATACCAAAAAAATTACGGTGCAGTTTTCATGATTTTAAAAATACAATTAATTTGCTCATTTTTTTAAAAATAAAAGAAATATTTTTATCATTTCGTAAAATACTTTATAGAAAAAATGTAAAAATTGGATGAAAGTATATCTTCATAGGTTGACAGAAATAAACTATAAATATATTTTAATTTATTTCTTAAAAGATAAAATGAACTAATTATATTTTACAAAAAATAAACTATAAATATATTTTAATCTATTTCCTAAAAGATAAGTCGAACTAATTATACTTTACAAAGATGGTACTGTAGCTTTCTCTGGTAAAATTCACTCTTCGCCACAATTGCTCATTTTAAAGGATTTTGAGTGAAACCCCGGAGGTGGGACTTCTAATTAGACAAATATATACGTATATTCATACAGTTTTACTTTTGTTGAGAGCTTTGGTGGATAGAATTGAACTGTCCGAGGGGAAACTATAGACATGCCTCAACACTGTAACATATTCATTTTTATCACAAATTCCAACCTTACTGAAAATATGCAAAATAACTCTCATTTCCCATGCACATTGCCATCACAGGTTACACAACTTGGTGCAGTGAACACATCAGGCAGTGAACCCTATGGAGATCCTACTAAAACATATTATAAATCCTATTAAAACATTAAACAGTTGCCAGGTAACTTATCAGCAAGAGCCAGAACAAAACAAGACCAACAAGTTCACTACAATTCCAAGGACCTAAACCTACAAGATAACCTAAATCCATCCATAAGATGGTCTAGTCTTCCATTACATATATAGTTTACATACAAATAACTTAGTTCCATAAAAGCCCGCCAGTTTGGTGCAACATGGCATCAATCTCATCGCCGTCTTCCATTTCCAGCTATGCAAATGAAAATCACAACATCAATGCAGGCAGAAAATACACTATCTGAAAACGTGTGAGTTTTGTATGTGTGAGATAGAGAGAGGGGAAAAACCTCATCAGGAGTCTGCTCTCCTCGAAGACGGCGACCATCAAACAAAAAGGCAATTGAGTTAAACTCAACAGATTGTCTATCACAGTAGGCATTCATCAGCTTCTTCAGTTGTGTGCTTCTTTTGATCCTGAAAAAAACTTCATTTCCATCCTACAATCAAAACATAATTAGTTGCCCATATATCCAGTAAATTCTCCAAAACTGCACTTTTTAGACTTAAACTACAGATTAATATGCATAATTCATTCATTGTACCACAAACACCAATCATAGGGTTCATGATGGAAAATTCATTATCAAGTTCAATTTGAAATTTATAGTTCAACTATAAGCAATAGAATAGAAAATAAAAAATATCTCTAAAACTTGATCACGATTTTAATTGTCAACCGTTTACCTTCTTTTTAATAGTTCTTCAGATCTAAGATTTTACCTAGGACTAATTTATAAAAGTTATCACTTCCATAAAAATGATAAACGAAAAATTATAATATGATTTAACTAGAGTACAATTCAGTCCTATATTTACAGACAACACACTTCATGCCCCATTAAAACACACAGAACATTTAAGTCTACAAATGGTTGACCTATGAAACAGTCTCTTTTTAACAAGCTTTACAGTTTTCGTCTCTTAATCCTATTTTCTAAACGCTCGAGCACCCCCAATCCCCAAAAACAGCCCGTTTAATAACTACATATGCCACAGCATGATCAAAGTTTGAGGGGGCACCAGATGAATAGTCCTCTTATGCTGCAACTTGTCAAGACTCGAGATCTTTTAAAATCATAGTTGTCAAATCGAGAATCGAAATCCCTATTTTTTGAATCGAGAATCAAATTGTATCATAAGATTCGATCGTTCAATTAAAAATTATCAATTTTATTCAAAAAATATTAAAAATCCAAATGCAAATCATAATATGTTAATAACTGATTGTAATTGCAGAGAATATAATAGCAATTGTGCGAATTAGTTTGGTATTTTATTGTAAATATTTTGTTTCATTTGATGTGACAGTGATTAAAGTGCACTACAAATAGTCTACTATGCATATATGGAAAAATTAAGTCATTTCTCCTCTAGTGATATATGTTCAAATTCTCTCTGTTTAATTATTTTTATGGCTCTGTTTTCTTTCTCTTTCTCCTCCTCTCCTCGTATATGTTCTCTCTTCTATTTTCTACTTGTTTCTCAGAAAACAAACATAGCTTATACAATGCATGGAGCAGTTTTCTTTTATTTTGCATTTTTCCAATTGATTTCTGAATCGTGTGAATCAACCGATTCATTGCAATCCGTACGATTCGCCGCCGATTCGACTGATTCATCAACGATTCAGGCTTCTTTCCGATTCTACACTAAGATTCATATCGTTTTCATACGATTCGATACAAATCGTAAGATTCAAATCGTGAATCGTACGATTCTAACAACACTGTTTAAAATACACGTAAATCTAAGTAAGAGTTTTGAAGTTGACAAAGCCACAGTAATTATCAATTCTAGGATCCA
The DNA here is from genome assembly GCF_041381405.1 of Jatropha curcas. Taxonomy (NCBI): domain Eukaryota; kingdom Viridiplantae; phylum Streptophyta; class Magnoliopsida; order Malpighiales; family Euphorbiaceae; genus Jatropha; species Jatropha curcas. The sequence continues at coordinate 6,937,307 of NC_143153.1, read as the reverse complement.
TTTGAAGCTGCATGCATCTAAAATTAAGGTTGATTTGGATTTTTATTTCAAGTGAGAAGCTAAAACAACCCAACTTAATGTCAAAATTTAAGTTCTCCTTTATTTTTCAATAAAAACAAATAGACATTGCAAAAACCCACTGTATTCATTGAGCTTTGAAACATTACACCCCCTTCCCAAATGCTAATAAACAAACCCACACAATTATATCATCAACTTTAAACAAAACACACACCAAAATTCCCAATTCTACCAAAAGCCATGACCACAGCCACCTTGTAAAGAAGTGGTTGCAATCATGATCCTCTTAAATTACAAGTTAAATGAAATTTGGATTTCTTATTGTTAATCCCCATTTTGATCGAACTCAAACAATCCTATAAAGTTGTTTACAAAGGAATCACAAAAATCTAGCTCCCATTTAATCGAAAATAACCTAGCACACGACGTGATCAAATAGACCAAAAGCCACAAACTTTCGAACACAAAAAACCCTGACAGATAGCAGACAGTAAATTGATCATGACCCTAAACCACAAAACACCGAAAAAAGAAATGCTACTTTCTTCTTCTCATCATCAGATGTTAAATCCCAAATAAACATAAAATTAGGCCTAACTCAAACCAAAAAATCAACACCCAGAAACAGAAACGATAATCACACCATCGTAGACATATATAAACAGACCAAACAATTAAAAAGAAGAAAATAGAAAAATGCAGACCTGACCCTTGACTTTGAGGTTGATGTGAGCGGATTGATCGTTTGGCTTCTTATCTTCTTCCGGAGTCTGACCAATCACTCCTGACGACATTTTGATTTTCTTTCTTTCTTTCTTGCTTGGGTTGAAAAGATCGAAGTAATCAGGGCTTATTGATTTCGAAATCCAAATACGAGAAGAGCATTTATTATTTGGTTTTGCTTCTTCTACTTTATAAGTAGTAGTAGTAGTAGAATGTTTTTTAATTGTCAAATTTTGATTGGCTATACTCTTGACTTAAAATTTTGGAAAAAGAACGCATCGCTCCCTAAATTATATCCAAGATTATATTCCCATTTCAACTCAGTTTTAATACTTCTTCAATTCTATTTAGATTGAAAAATTTTTCATTTTGAATATTCTATTTAGATTGGAAAAAAAAACATCCATTTGATAATTTAAAAAAAAAAAATTCAATTTGAAAATAATGTTTTGCCCTGTTTAGTTTCTTAAAAAAAGTTTTGGTACGAACTTAAATTGTTTTTTAATTTGGCATTTTCTGATCATATGGACAGTGGGATCCACAAATTTACATGCTTTCACTTAAAACTCTAATATAAATCATGATTCAACTATACCCAATTATCCCAATTTGTCATGTTTTTTCCTTCTTCTTTCTCTATTTTGGTTTCGGTTTCTTCTACATCTGAACTAATACAAACAAATGATAGACAACGGGATCAGATAATGAAATCATTCCTTGAAAGCCAACCCATTTCTCCTATCATCTTCTTTTCTTTTGTCAGTCTTTCTTTCTTCTCTTCTATTTGTAGGCACAGACTTGTCAATGACAATGGAAGCTCTATCTTCCCTATATACGAGCCAAGGTCTAATGACGTCTTGTCCTTATTCTCCAGTTATCTTTCACGCTAGTGGCTCTGTTTCGATCATTGGGTTTACTCTTCCATGTTTCCAGACTCGAGTTTTTCAAATTGCAACAAGAAACGTAGTTTCAATGTACCAAGGGACTCGGTTGCTGTTGAATAGCAAACCCAGGAGTCCAAACTTGCTCTGATAAGAATTGGTACAAGAGGAAGGTACCATTGTTTTTTTCTTTTTACCGATACTCGAATCTATCTTCTGGGTTTGCTTTTATGGTTTCAATGTAGCTCTAATTTAGACTCATCTATGTGAACCATTGGTATATATATGTTGGTTGTAATGCTTAAGTAGATATTATTTCTGAGATTTATTAGAGACCAAGGTTTTTTGTTATTATGTTTTTTCCTTAAGGTTTGGTACATTCACCTTTAATTGTTTGTTCTGTTAATTTTTCTGCTTTATTTGTTAACATTACTTAGATGTTTAGTTTTCAAATGAATATTAGTTTTGTATTTGCAGTATTAGTTGATCAAACAAACGATAATCTTACAAATGCATAGTACAAGATGCAGTGTTCAGATGTAGAAGAAAACGAAATCAAAATAGAGAAAGAAGAAGACGGGGAAAAAACACGATTTAGGTTAGAGTTTTGGGGGAAAAGGTGCTTGGGGGTAATCAATTGGGATAAATCGGTCTTTCCATTAATTTTGCCAAGATGTAAGCCTACGTCGAAAAATTTCAATCCATATAAGCGAACATATATACATTTGTGGGTCTCACTTAGTTGTATTAGATATTTTAGTCATCCGTATCATGAGGAGACACCAAATTAAAAAAAAAAATTTACAAACTTGAACATTCAATTGTCACAATTTTCCGTTAAGATACCAAAATAAAAAATGAAAAGTACAAACACCAAAATTAATTTTATCTCAAAATAATAAGGTAGCAGCAAACAAAAACTTAAAAGTGCATTTAATAAGGTTATTTACCAAAATTCATCTGGTGATGAATAAAGGTGGACGTTTTTATAAAATCAGCACCAAAATTAATGAGGTAACAATTGCGAATGGAAGATAGTCAATTTGTTCCTAATGCATAAAAAGCTCATAGCAAGCAAGCAAGAAAAAATTTAACCAAGTGCTGGACTTTTGAACGCATTTTCAATATTTTGTTCTCTCTTTTTTTTTATCCCATTTCGAAAACATTAACCCAAAAAAATGCAAAAGTATACATAAATTGAGAACAAATTTACATCAACTTTGGCACTTTTACAAAACATGAAAATAATTTTATTTCACAATAAATAGATAAATGAGATTGTAATCATAAAAATGTGGACATATGCTAATAGGAAGCACAAAGTAATGAAAATGCGAATGTACTGTACAAGTAAGCACATAAATGTATTGATAAAGTATGCTACAAATAACTAAACAGTTGATATATTCTAAGTAAATTGAGGCAGTAGATATCAAACTATGAACAAATTTACAATTGGATACTATATTATTGTTGCTACTTCCTTAACAATTTCAGAGTCTACTTGAACCATAATAAGCAAATTTTCACTTCTAATTAATGTTTTTGGATGTGCCAAAATCACTCCTTGAATGATGTAATTTGAAATTAATATACTTATTTTCTCTCTCATCTATATCTGGTCTTACGTAGAAATACAGGTAAGAGTTAATGTTATGATGGGGGATATATTAGGAAAAAAATAACCAAAAATTACAGTTTAATTGTCACGTTAATCCTTGTGCAAATCTAATTTTTCTATCTAAATAAGACAGAGGGAATAATAGACAGTTACATTAATTTAACAATAATTTTCTTTTTATTTTATTTAGTTTTTTTTAATGATTTTCAAACCAATGATTATTTGAAACAAAACTTGGATTTAGTCTCTTAAATCTATTATAGTCGGATAAATCTTGAGTGCTTTTACTACTCTCTTAGTGAGGTTATATATTTTGATTTATTAATTTCTCTCCTTTCATTGAGTTGTTACTCGCTATTGAGGAGGTTTTATGTAGATTTTTTATTTCTCCTTTATTGGTAGTTCGAAACATAAGATGGATTATTGGTTGCTTATGATTGAAGACTTCAAATCTTCACCTTCAAATAAGCTTTTTTTACCAATGGAGTTGGTAGTGCAACATGTTCCTTTATTAAAACTTTATATATTTGTAACGGCCCAAAATTTTCGAATCTTAAAATGGTAATATTTTATCAAGTCATGAATGGTGCTGTAGAGAGGGGGATAATATTTTATTTAGACCCGAAAAAGATATTGAATATAATTAATTATGGATGGACAATGATTTACCAGGCTATGAATAGTACCACCGGTCTGTGAATAGTACCTCCGGTTCGGGAATCGATATTATTTTGGTTCGAAAAAATTACTATTTAGGTTTTATATTTTATTTAATATTTTTTGAGTATGCATACATGATTTTTATGGGTGGAGAGTAAGTAATGAATATTTTGGAGAATTTAAATAATTAGTGAATAGTGAATTATGGTATTATATTAATTAAGGAAATTTGAGGCATTATTTTTATGGAGTAAATTTAAGAATTTTGTGGAGATAAATAATATTTTGAAGGAATTTAATTAGAAAATATTTGTAGCCTTTAGATTAGATTACTATTGACTCAATCATAGCTATCCAATTATGGGAAAAGACCAAAATACCCTTTGATCACTTTATAAGGTCAACTCCAATTATTAAGCAACCACTTTTTCTCCTTCTTCTTCTCTTCAACGCCAACTTCCTCTTTTTCTTCTCTTCTTTGTTTTTCTTCTCTTCTTACTTGTTAAATCCACCAAATTTAACCCACCTAACTTGATTTAAGTAATTAATCTTAGAGAATTAAGCTTGAGAAGTGATTTGTGGTGATTATTTTCAAGAAATTTGGAGATTCTCTACTTAAGCCAAAGGTTGGGGAAACCTCTACATGGAGTAAAGGCAAAGTTAGAGCTTAGAAAGCTTTAATTTAAGCTTGCTAAAGCTTATTTTTAAAGTTAGTGTTCATAAACACACTTACCTTACTTTAATTTTTGATTTTGTGCATTTATGCTATCATGTATGTATTTTGGGATTTTGTATGAAACGATCGATAGTAGAAAGTTTCTTTTGTCAAATAGACTAATTTTTACCCGAAAAAGTAACATCTTCTATCAAAATAATCTCCAAACAAAAGATCTCAATTTTTTATATTTATATTTCTTACTTCTAATGAAATATTATAATGTACATTATTAATGAATTGTGAAGTTTTTAGAAAAAACTATAATTTTTTTTTCATTTTTTCATATAATACCTCTTAAAGACCCTAAATATTGTACTCCTTAAAACTTTTAAAATAAGATGAATAGTTAGTATATCATGGTTTTAAAATTTATTTATCTTAAAACTTTTTTTTTTTTCAATGTGTACTTCTTCCATACCAAAATATAAGTCATTTTAGTATGATTGTTTTGTCTTAAAATATAAGACGTTTTGAGTATTTTAAGAAGTAATAAATCATCTTTTTCCAATTTTACTGATACAATAATTATCTTCACAGCTTGTCTTTAGTTTTGAAATAAAGATAATTTGATCAAATTACGCTTTGGTTTTGTTATAATGAAGCGAAATTAATTTCTTCTTCAATCCCTATACAAAAACCTTAAATGAATTATACTTTGAAATGGAGAGAGTGGTAAATTCAACTAAAATTATTTATTTAAAAGGATTACTATATAAGGATATTATGGAAAAGTGAAAAAATATTTTAACTATTAAATAGGATTATCATTTTGGGACACCTAAAAAAAATATTTTGAGACTCTTATTTTGAGAGGGGGAGTATTAAAATATAATCAAATTAGTACAACCATTTTCAAAAACTATAAGATCCAATACCTCTATTAATATTTTGGTCCTTTAATTCAAAAGAGAGGGATGAAAGTTGTTGATGGAATTATAAGGTTGAGACTTGATAATTAATTTAAATTATAGTTCAGGATTAATTTCTATTTGACTGTAAAAAGAGGCTTTTAAGGCCGAAAGTATCAAAATTGATGGAATGACTAAAGTATCTATTTTGAATGATAATTAAAAAACTTTTTAAAAATGAAAATTTTTTAATTTTTCTCTTCAAATTTCTATCCAATATAACTTGACAACTAACGGGTTATCCATGGACCTAAAGACAACAAACGGGTAAGGCCCATTTTTCACTGATCATAAAGCCCAAGCATCTGTTATTTCTTTTCAAATAGCTTTGGGCTTAATTCTTTTTCTTTGACATATTGGCAAATGGCAATCCTTTAACTTCGTTGAAATGTTTAATTTGGAATTAAATATTTCATTTAGATCTTAACCTTTAATTTATTTTTGTCGATAATGATATATCATGCAATTCTTAAATTTATTATATTTTAACATAATTATTACACTAAGAAAACATAATTATTTAATAGCAAGATAAATTTATACAAAAAGGATCTATGATACCACTTTATACTTGAAAACAATTTTTTTTTTCAAAAGAATGAACTTACTATATTTTTTATATTATATTTCATAATTATTTGATAACTATATGCCGCATAAATCTATAAAAGGGCAAGCCTTGGCAGATTATCCGATCCATCACTCACCGGTCGATACAGATCCATGAGAAATGACTGAGTTAGAATTCAAATAAATACTGAAAATATTTAAAATTGATTTCTTGTAATTAAATTAATTTGACTTTATTATTATTGAAAAATTAAATTTCTAAGTTCAAATTAATAAAGTATTTGAAAATATTATGAATAAATAATGATATATTTCATAAAATTAAATAATTAATTAAATTGACAATCTACTTGAATGATTTTATTACGAGATTCAATCTTCACTTCAAGTTTGACTTTATGTCACGACCCGAACCATGGACCGAACCGGCACTAGGATCCAGATAAGCTTAAAGCTCTCGAGACCTATAGTAAGCCTAAACTACCAAATCCATACACGTCACGTTGAAAATCCTAAGCGTAGTTCGCCCATATAATTTCCCATATATATACTTGTCGTTACTAACACAATCCTGGCCAATTTCAAATATCATGAATAAAACACATTTCGGGCCTATTAGTAATAATACATCTCAATCATAATATGGACTACTAGGTCATATGTATTTAGATAAATAATAAGAGCATATACAGACCAATACATCTATAAAAGACAATATTAGTAATACTCAGCTCTTACATCTGCGGAGTCCAACAATAATTTGGAAGTAAAGGAATTTATACATTTAATAACACAAGTTAGTTAATAATAAAATTTAGGAATTTACTTTTATAGCCCTGCCGGGAAAATGACAGAGCTTTCGATGGATCAACGAACTTCTACTATCTGACAAGTTTGGATAAAAAAAAAAGGGTGAGTTTTACAACTCAGTGAGTAATAACAAATAATGCATATCACATACATTCACACGAAATGCATCTTTAAGAAACTAAAATGAGCATTCAACCAGTCAAGTATATGACACAACATCAGCACTCACAAATAATTTCACCTTCACATAATCAAGCAAGTGGAAATTAGTCAGTGGCACCACCAAAACCCCCGATGAGCCGTCCTCACACATAGCCCATCCTCTCATGATGCGTGCACTAGGGAGCCGATTCCCAATACATGGCCGACCGGTCTAATCTTCACTTGACCAACCCTCTCTTTTTTTTTTTGGATACCCTATTTTCTTTTTCGTACCAATAGGCGGCCACCATGTGGTTTAACCATAATATATATCATCAAATGCACACGGAGGCGCCGATCTTCCCATACATGGCCGACAGTATCAAAGACGCCCTCACAAACCCATGGTGCGCCACTTCGTCTCAATTCCACACAAACAAAGTACAGAAGAATTCACGGCATAAGTAATCACCGATCTACTCAATATAATGCACCAAGTCAAGTCTTAATGCCCAAACATATTAGTGTAATTATATATTGGCATTACCATAATAATTTACATCATAAATAGACATATAATATTTATAATAATAATATAATATTATGAATAAATAATTAAATAAATATTAAGTTCATTGTCATGCATATATAGTGATGATATGCCCTATTTATTATTACTAGTGATATAGGAACGAAAGTGCTTTATCTCGGCTCCTGCCCTGGAAGGGCAATAGATGGGTCCAGATGATCTAAGAATTAAAAAAAAAATACAAAGGAATTTATATCAGACAAAGGACTTATTAAAATAAGAAATCAAAGAGTCGATCTAATAAACTATCTACATATATAATTTCAAAGAATAAACTAATTTCTACTGAAATTTCGGCAACATCTTCCTTAAAAAATTGGACTATCCATCAACTAAAAATATCAATAACTTATCAAATATTTATCAAATCCACGCGACCATCCTTCGGACAATCAATCAAATCAAATTTCCTATCCTCCTTAACCTCATCGTTAACACTCATAATGTATAAATTTATATTACATCGAGTCTAATCTACTTAAGTCCATAATTAAATTCCATTGATATTATTGTTATCAAGGCTTCAATAAATTTCTATGGTGCTAACTAATTAAACCAGCTTTAATTAACTATGGTCTTCAATCAAATCAACATTAGTGTAATTTACTGGAAATAACCAATATTAACTTAAATTAATCAATCGCAATAACTAGAAATAAATAAATTTTCAGAAAAGATCCAAAATTTAATTTATACCCACTAGACAGCCGGAATCTACTTGACCGGAGATGGAAGCAACACACGCCGGAACGAAAGGAAGGTGAGAGAACGGTTGCTAAGCCGACCAGAACAAGTAGCTGCGCTCACCGGAACTGCAAGCAGGCGGCGCGACGGAATGGAGGCGCGGTGTTGCTGAGCTCGCTCAAACGAAGATAGAGGGAGGTGATAAACGATTTGTTGCACGGCGGCGTAAGTGGCGCGACGGCGAGGGAGGCGTGACGGAGGCTCGCCGGCGCAATGGATGCTCGCGTCGATCTGGAGGAGTTGCGGTTCGCTGCGGCTCTAACACTCGCCAGAAATGGGAACACAGAGAGAAGGAAAGAAAGAAGGAAACGGCGGCAAGGTAGGGTGTGGGTCGCCGGTGATCGGAAAAAAAAACGCAGAGGTTGGTGGGGGAATGGGTGTGTCGGCGCTGGGGAAAAAAATATAGGGGAAGAGGGAGGGTTCTAGAAAGGTTGGGTGGAGTGGCTTATCTGGTTTGACTCCGGTTCGATTCGATTCAAATCATGGATTTTGTATGGTTTTCGATTTTTTTAACCGGTTTTTGTTTGGGTTATCAACTGTATAAATTTTATATATATATATATATATATATACACATTTAACTGATTAAATAATTTTCTTAGGGTATTAATTATTAAAATTTAAATGAAAAGTTTTTAAATAAAAAATTCGGGTTGTTTTACTTTACCATAAGCCATAAAAAAAAACAATTTGAATATTTTACAAAAATCAGATAAAAAATAATTTCACTTGAATACATGCAATTTTTTTTTTTTTTGATAAAAAGTTGAATACTTCATCTATTTTTATCTATCAGTTAAAATTTTTACACTAAAATTAAAAAAATTAAATCAACTAACTTATAATAAAATATTTTCGAATGGACTAAGTTATCATTTATCTCATTTAATTACCCCGACAACTCTCTATCCATTAATTTGTCACTTAAATTTTAAAAAAATTATAGAAAACAATTAATTGGTTTAGTATATTTTAATTTTCTGAAAAATGACATAATTTTAGACAAAATAACATTTGTCAAGAGAAAATAATTGCAAAAAATAGAGATTTTATTAATCTCAGCATGGAAAGGATTTGCGAATTAAAGAAAGAAACTGAAAATATTTATGGATTTCGTACCCAACTTCCTCTCATGTTTGTTTGGTTTTGGGAGGTGATAAGGACACTAATAACGTTGAGACAGAATCTTTTTTATTATAAATTTCATTATTATTGTTATTATTGTTATTATTGCTTCACTTTTCCTTTTCACGGTCCTGTTAGCCACAGCGATTCCCTGTCCCAAACCCAACCCATCGTAACGTTCGAAAAACCGAGTAAAAATTTCTTTATACACTGCAACACACGACCACCGCCATCAATGCGCGTTACTTCCCCGTCCGTATACCAGCTGCACTTCTATTTCTGTGTCACTGCTTGCCACGTGTAAAGAAACAATCGTCTAAGATACATCGGGAATGATGTAGCGCAGCAGCAGCGGTATTGTATGAAAGCACAAGCAAAACATTAAAACGGTCGATTTTTATTTTTTTCCGTGGGGTCATGTTAAAAAAAAGTGGGGGCCACGCGGTTAACTGAAGCGGAGATCTGTGATATATTTGTTCAGCGGCTCTCTCTGGCTTTTGCTCTTGTCATTTTTGACAAAGTGGATCCCACCCCACCATCTCGATCTTTTCAACCCTCTCTATTTTTATACACAAACAAACCCCTCACTCTCACCCACGTACTGCTCTTCTGCTCCCACTCCACTCCGCTCGCAACATTTCTACCCCAGACCAAAAAGCAAACCAGGACTCTTCTTCTTCTTCTTCTCTCTCTCTCTCTCTCTCTCGTGCTCTGTTTCGAGAAGCAGAGCATGGAGCGTGGTTTCATCTTCTGCTTTTTCTTACTTCTTTGCATTTTCTGTATTGCAGGTGAAAATGCCTTTAATTAAACCTTCTGGTTTTATGTAGCGTTTTATCTTTTATGGTATTTACTAGTAACCAGACGCTCCTTTTGTATTTTTTTTACTAAAGAATGTGCTCTACATTTTGCAGATGCGGGCTCAATCGGAGTTAACTATGGAAGAATCGCCAACAACTTACCTTCTGCAGTGAAAGTGGTGCAGCTTCTCAAGTCTCAAGGTCTGCAGCGGGTAAAGGTTTTCGACGCTGATCCGGCTGTACTCAAAGCTTTATCTGGATCCTCGATTAAAGTAACCGTCGACTTACCAAATGAGCTACTCTATTCCGCTGCCAAACGCCAGTCATTTGCCTTATCTTGGGTTCAACGAAATATTGCTGCTTACTACCCATCTACCCAAATCGAAGCCATTGCTGTTGGTAATGAAGTTTTCGTGGATCCACATAACACTACCAAGTTTCTTATACCCGCCATGAAAAATATCCACCAAGCTTTAGAAAAGCTCAATCTTCATTCTGACATTAAAATCTCTTCACCCATAGCTTTAAGTGCTCTTCAATCCTCTTACCCGTCGTCTGCTGGAGCTTTCAGATCCGAATTAATTGAACCCGTTTTCAAGCCTTTACTGGATTTTCTCCGTCAAACCGGGTCATACCTTATGGTCAATGCCTACCCGTTTTTCGCATACGAATCGAACTCGGATGTCATATCCCTAGACTACGCTTTGTTTAGAGAGAATCCTGGTGTGGTGGATGCGGGTAATGGGTTAAGGTATTTTAGCCTCTTTGATGCCCAAATCGACGCCGTTTTTGCTGCTATGTCTGCTTTAAAATATGATGATATTAGAATGGTCGTGACCGAGACTGGATGGCCATCAAAAGGTGATGAGAACGAGTTAGGTGCGAGCTTGCAAAATGCAGCAGCTTACAACGGCAATCTCATCCGTCGGATTCTTACTGGCGGTGGGACCCCTCTAAGACCAAAAGCAGATCTCACCGTTTATCTTTTTGCTTTGTTCAACGAGAACCAAAAGAATGGTCCCACATCAGAGAGAAACTACGGGCTTTTTTACCCTAACGAGCAAAAAGTATACGATATCCCATTTACAGTAGAAGGCCTCAAGAATTACAAGGACAACCCGTCACCGGCGTCCGGTGGTCAGCAGGTGACGAATCCAGTCAACGGCGGAGTATCCAAGAGCACTACAGGCAACACGTGGTGCGTGGCGAATTCTGAAGTGGGGAAAGAGAAGCTGCAGGCGGGTCTAGATTTTGCTTGCGGTGAAGGAGGAGCCGATTGCCGTCCGATTCAACCAGGTGCCTCGTGTTATAATCCCAACACGATTGAGGCCCACGCCTCGTTTGCTTTTAACAGTTATTATCAAAAGAACGGGCGGAAGGCTGGTACCTGTTATTTCGGAGGCTCAGCTTTGGTTGTCACCCAAGCACCGAGTGCGTATTTTAGCTTTCTCTATCTCTCTCTTTATTACTCTAAATGATTTGCTAACCTGTGCACGTTAGGCCTATGTTAGATAACTAGCATAGCACTATGATAAATTGCGCCGAGAAAATAAGGCTGGCATCGGGCGCTGGTCCACCAAGTGTAGAACAATAGTGCACGCCGGGTTAGGGTAAATGTCTAAAAAGGCAAAAAATGTGACTACTGGTCATGATGGGATGGAGAATCTTTAGGGATGCTGACGTGGCGTGCACTAATTGGAAGAAAACGTGGACATATCTTTTTGACTGAGTGGTTAATATTTTTTAATGGTACTGCACGCTTTTGTTTGGTGAATAATGGAGCACCCTTTAGCACTGTGAATTGGTTGGTATTACAAAGGGTAAAAAGGTACATTGGAGTCTGTTTTTCATGGGAGATTATTAAAAATTAAATATATAGATTGATCAATCTTTTTGAGTAATTTAAGCTCTTTTTTTTTTAAAAAAAATACATTTTAGTAATAAAAAATGATTTTTTTTGTACGCAGAGTATGGAGAATGCGAGTTTCCCACAGGATATTGAAGAGCAGATGCAGAAGCAGAGGAATATGGAATATGGTTTGGGGGTTAATTTAGTAATTTTGGGGGTTTTATTATTGTATTTATTGTGGAGTAGTTGAAATTGTTGACAATTATTTTTGACTATGTCGGAGTCTGTAATTATTGAAAGTTAACATATTATTGTATTTCACTTTCCATATATTAGTTTTCTTTTACTACGCAGTAGTTTTTCAGTACTCATCTGTCAACTATCAACGTGCGCTGGATTATTAATTAATATTAACAGAGAACAACGGGAGAATTAAGATGGTGACCGGTGACTGGTGTTGACCTGAAACTGAAAGTGATAAGATGATATTAATACGTTCATGGCCAAGAATAAAAAATGTAATATCAGAGATAAGTAAAAAATTTTATGACCATTCTAATATTATCTTCAATTGAAAATATAGCTGTCGTATGATAATTATTAATTAACAAGTTGGTGGTAGTAGTTAATAGTGACTGGTGAGCAAAAAAGAATTAGTTATTATAATCAAGAGTATTTTTAGAAGAAATATTATAAGAGGTAATTACTATATAATCTTTTAAGTTTTGCCAAATACATAAATAAAGACAGTTTCAAAATCACACTATTTTTTACTTGCATTATAATTTTATCATACTATAAAGTCCTATAATTAGTTTTTCCGATGAGTGGTTGTAAAAAATCAAAAACACTTTGTAAAGAATACACACCGTAAGAGCGACTATTTGGAATAAATGAATTCCATAAAATTTTAAGTGATTTGAAAATTCAAAATATTGTGTTTAGAATGAAAAAAAAATACAAGTTTGAATTCTAAAAATTGAATTCTATGGAATTGAGTATGTCTAATTTAAATTCTATAAAAATTGATGGAATTTGTAAATGAATTCTATAAAATTGACCATTTAAATGTTTATTGATAAAATTACCCTTCACTGTAAACTCAATTATTTTTACTTTTTTATTTGTTTTCTTTAGAAAATTCTAAATCATAACAACATTATTTTTTTTAATCCAATAATGACAATAGTTTATATCTTTTTCCCCTTTTTTTTTTTTTTTGAAAATCCAACCCAACAATAATGTTTTTTAAGTCCAGTAATAACGTTAGTTATTATTACTATAAAATTATAAAAATTGAGTATCAACAATTGTTTTTTTTCAAATGCAATTAAAAACACTAGTAACATTCTTAATATTTTTTTTGAGTTTTCAAATTAATCACTTAATAAAACTTTTTTACATCAATTAAAAATAATTATTATGATGAATGTTACTGTTTGTATAATTAATTAATTAGCATGGAATATTAGTGTTCTTATTTATATGAAATTTATTATTTATATTTTAATAAGAAAATGACAAGTTATTATGTTGTACGTGATAAATATAATTAGTATTTGTTATTTATTTTTATTAAATTATTATGTCAAAAGTGTTATAAAAAATAGAGACCAATGAATTTTCATTTAAGAATTTACTACAAATATAATTTTGTGAAATTCAATTAAATTCCTTATTTTAAATTGTAACATACCATACATGACAAGTTTATTTGCAAACAAATGAATTCTACTTGGAATTCAATTACAAATAAATTCTACAACCATGATTCATTTGTTCCAAATGGGTTGTAAAGATTATAAAAATTAAGGTTCTTACTAATGTATTCCATCAAATCATAAAGATTACATAGTAATTATCTATAGCGTTGCATATTTCATAGTCACTTGATGAAAAAACTAACAATAAGTGCAATAGAGTTACTCCTCTATCTCGAAATATAAGTCGTTTTAAATATTATAAAGAGTAATAAATGATTACCCTTGTTTATATTAAATGCAGTAAATATATTCACAAGTTATTATTAGTTTTGAGATGAAAGATAATTTGATCAAATTACTCTTAAGTTTGTGATAATCTAGGAGAATTAATTGATTCCTTAATCCTTATGCAAAAACCTTAAATAACTTCTATTTTGGAACAAAGTGAGTATAATCCAAGGATTTAATAGTACTCCCTCATTCTTTTTATATAGGAAAAGTTTCCATTTTGCGTGTTTTTTTTATATAGAAAGTTTTGCCTAATTTAGTAATTCTGAGAATATGCCAATGTGAAAAGTCTATGTCGCTTGTTTAGTCCTTTATGAAACTTTTAATGTGAGAGATTCTCAAGATAGCGGCAGACAAAGGTATATATAAGCATTTAATGTGAATAAATATTTGAAAATGGATTTTTTACATCAATTTCTATTAAAAAAAAAATGTGCTCGTATAGGTTATATGAGCACTGATTAAAATGAAGTTTGAATGGAAAAACGCCATAAAATTTTTAAGTTGACCATATTGAAAGAAATACTTACGGACGTTTCAGAATATTTAAATAATTGCGTAGTATTTAAAGTACATTTTCAATAATCAAAGACAATTGAAAGGTTAAATAAACACAAATTTTCTTATTTCTATGCAACTTTTCCAAATAAAGGACAAAAAATGAATTTCTCTCCATAGGTCAAAACATAAACTTCGTTTTTGTAATTGTTTGTATTCCTTTGCTTCAACAAAGCATTTAAAGACTCATTAAAGATTGAAATATAATTTAAGCGATACATTGATATTAGAGGACAAATAAATGAGATATTAGGTGTAAATTAGAAAAAAATGACAAAAAAAATTTGGTTAAATTACTTTCTTAATATTTGTGAAAAATTAGTTGTTCATATATAAAAAGAACAGAGAGAGTACAATTTGAAAAACTAAGTCCTTATTAATGTACTTAAACAAAATTTAAGGACTATCTAGTAATTATCCAATGAGGGTTTAATTGAAAGAAAGAATATCCAAGTGGAGAGGAAAGAAATGAATAAAATGGTAAAAGATGGTCCTACTCATATTCATATGTGGGATCTAACAGTATCTCCTCCTCCTTTCGGACAAAAAAAAAAAAAAAAAGGTGTCTCCTCCTAGCCAAATGACATTAGTCTCTATCACAACAAAACAGTACATCTAGAATTTATCTTATCTTTATATGTCGATCCCACGTGCCACAGGTCCACTTACTCTTTTCCAATTTAATATATTATTCTAAATATATATATATTTTTAAATAAGGTTTTCTTATAACCACAAAATTTTTCATAAAAAAAATAAGAGTAAATTCATATATTTGGTTCTTTTATTCCATAAATAAAACACTTTTGTGGCCATGTTATCCAACAAACAAAATTATCAATTGTCCGTCATAAATCGATTTTTGGTAATTTTTATACTTTTTAATCCTATTTTTACCTTAATTTTATTACAAATCATTTTTAATTTATGAATATTGTTATATTATGATCCGGTGGTTGGCTTGTGAACGTGGCAACTCCATTGTTGTTTATGCGTACAAGATATTTTGTTTCCTCATAATTTAGATTTCGGTTGCGACAGAGACTATCAATTTCCAAAATTATCTTTGCTTTATTACCAATTCCAATCCTAATTATCCGTATTACCTAAATCTTTGTGCACAGGGTTGGTATCTTTGGTTTTCAACCGCCAACTACGTCGCTAGAGTTTCTAGAATACATTATCATAATATTAAAAAACAATTATTTAAAATATAAATTTTTTGATTAATATAATATAAATACTAAATAATAAGGAAAAAATAATTTAATCCATAAATTATAATCAAATTATCACATGTTTTTGAAAATTAATTATAAGATTTTTAAATTTAAAAATACTTAATTTGGTCATTTCAAAATAGCGAGACTAAAGTATTAGTGAATTCATAAATTAAATATCTCATAATTAGTTGAACGATCGTTTTGAAATCAATTTATATTTTTTCCCTCTTAAAAACCTTTATTAAAGAATATCAAATTTGTTTTTTTCTCTTTTGAATTGACAATGAAAAGATGCTATTTTAGATGGAAGTATTAAGAACCTCATTTTTAGTTTTTTTTTTTTTTAAATCCTCAATTATTAGTTTAACTATAATTCATATATCAATTTTTATATTTCCCAAATAATAATTTCCAATAAAAAAAAAGACTAAAAATGGAGAAATGAAAAAAAATAGAGAATGAGGTACAACCCAACATGTGAGAAAGTGGTGCACCACTAAAAATGTGAAGAGAGGATGACTCGTCATGTGCAATAAGGTTAATATTGCAGGAGAGATTCTCCTTGCCTCCCTTATTGTACCCCTAGTCACATGCCACACCATATAATTCCTTCCACCACTTGCACTTATTTATTTATTTATTAGTGTATGTTTAGAATTATCTCTCTATGGTTTGTGTATATATATATATATATATATATATATATATATCATTTAATAGCTTATGGTGGGAAAGTTACAATTATTTGCACATTTGAAGCCACATTTGGAGAAGGGTGACCATCAAATTAAATAACATTTTAAATTATTACATACATATTGGGTGAATAGGACAAGTTCATGTCCATCATAGTCTACATAAATTTGTATATTTTATTATAAAATTATATTTATTTATTTTTAATTATATATATATGTTCAAGAATTACCTTCTCAATTGATTTTAAAAGTTAGATTCCGAAGCAAATTTATTTTGTTAAATACTTGGAATAGTTATATTTATTTTTGATATATAAAAATTTATATTTAATTATAATGTTGGTATCCAATTGTGAGTTAATTCCATATTAGAACAATAAGAAACGAGTAAAACATATAAGTGAGTCATATACAGTATTTAACATTATCATAAAATATACTCATTTCAATAAAAATTTATTTTTCATTAGTTTGGTCTATGAATAAGTTCGTAAAAACCAGGTCTAGAAAAGTCAGGCTCAAATTTTTACAAGTTTATATATTAAAAATTTTATAGAAACAAAATCATTTGCTTTAAATTTATAGTATAGCATGCTTAAGTTTATGTAAACTCTATTTCTTTTCTTTTTTTTTTTTTTCAATTTAAGTATTATATGTTGTTTTTGTCTTTCTTTCTTGTTCTTTTCTTTCGAATTTGTTGATTATTCTTGTGTAAAATTTTATTATTCCTTTGTGGAAATTATAAGCTTTTAAGATTTCAAGTACTGTAGAGTTTTTGTTGATTTTGATGATATTAAAGTTGTTGAGTTGGTATAAAAATAAGAAATCAATTTACAGTTTGAAATAATCACAGAATAAAACATATTTTTTTATCAAATTACTAATTTAATCCGTCATTTGGTTTGAAAAAAAAAATATAAAAAGGTATTATTACTAAGCATTTTTTATGCTTGTATCGATTTAGATGAATCAAAATGTGGTTTTTATTGTGAACTCCATTATCGAGGCTTCCCAGTAGCTATATATCCTACAATTTCTAATCATAAGGTTTTAGGGTTTTTTTTTTTTTTTTTTTTTTTTAATATATATATATATATATATGAACCGGAATAATATTGTGGGGGTATCCCTCCCTTTTGAATAACATTTACCAAATTGATGATAACAATATTCACCAACTCAAGAACTCTCATTTTTTACATCTGTTAGGAGAGATAAAAAGATCAATCAGACCACACTTGATTGGTTAGGAAGTTCTCTCTTTAATCATATTTGTTGAAGTTGATATTTCATATCACAATTGTTCATTTACTCATTGTAAATTTGTATGTTGTTTGGTTCATTACTTTTAATCAAAGTGTACTTCTTGAAAACTCTTTCTCTTGTTTTCTTATTTTTCCATGGCTCAAACTTGTCTATATTTTTAAGAATAATTGCCTTAGTACAAGGAACGGAACTAGAGCGGTACCCATGAATTTTAAACTACATGTATTCGTATCCATTTAAAATTTTATTATATATATTTATTTCAAACCTATTTAAGTGTTCGTATCCACGTTTAAAAATTTTCTATCCATATCCATGTTAAATCCGTTTAAAGTAGAAGTATTTGTAAATTTTAAATTATTTAAATTCAAATTTATTTAAAATAGATTTTTTACTAATAAATGGATAGAATATACGTGAGATAGCGGATAACAGAATCCGTACCCAAAGTCTTATACTCGTATTTTACCTATATCCATTACTAGACCATCTTTACCATCTAAAACCTATTTATAATTATCCGTACTTTTATTAAATGGATCGGAGCAGATCCATTAATTTAAAATACCCATCTTATCTCAACTCAGTGTGATCTTAAGATGTGTTGTCATAAGTATCTTCTTTGTGCAAAAACATATGGTCCTTGTTACTAAATGAAGTCGTTATAATAAAAAGAAAACGCAGCCTATGGACCAGTCCAGTAAAAGAGCAGCCCAATATCAGCTTCAAAGTTATTAGGCCTTTTGTGTTGATTTGAGCCCAAAGTTCACTTCTGAAATTTTCAATAAGCTGAGTAAAAATATTTTCTTCTTCAGAATATGGCTTCATTGGCTTGGTAAGACTTGCTCCAACATAATTTTTAGGGTGTCGATTACTTCAACAAAGCAGTAAATAAAGTAAATCATTTGTAAACAGTACTCATTCGTACCAAAATATAAGTCATTTTGTATATTTCAAAAAGTAATAAATGATGTTTTTCCAATATTGATATTGTTTATACTAAATATAATAAATACTTTACAAACAATTATTGATTTTGAGATACAGAATAATTTGATCAAATTACTCTTGAATTTATTATAATATAAGAGAATTAATTACTTCCTCAATCCTTATACAAAAACCTTGGATGACTTATATTGTGGGACAGATAGAGTGCTACAAAGGAGAGAAATTATCTCCTATTTACCTGGATTCTCCTGTATTTACCAGAAATATATGGCAGCTAATTTTAGGGTTTTGAGCAGCATTTTGGTTTTTACTTTAAAATTTGTACTAGAAATGCGAAATAATCAGCTTAAAAATAGAAAAAATATATATATAAATAATGACTAGGTCAACTAAATTTGAGAGGCATTGTAGCACTTTTAGGGCTGAGAGGAGCTAAAGATTTTCAGCCTAACCATTCATTGACAACAAACTATTTTTACAAGAATCAATCCATTTTATGATTTCAAAAAAAAAAAAAAAAAGAATTAATCCATTTTATAAAAAAGAATTAAAACAAAACCCATACATTTATTTTACTTTCAGAACTCTCCAAACCCAAAAAGGGAAAAAAAAAAATGTCCCAACCGAAAAACAATGTTCAA